>NW_024098058.1:0-48730 GCF_016545835.1 Crotalus tigris | reverse complement strand
AATAAATGCGGATCCGGGAAATACATGTTGTTTCGGTGTACCAAACCTTTGCGGAACATAAATATATGGGTACTTTTCGAATTTGAAGTCAGCACATTTTGGGTTTTCAGGCTTACTTGGTTATCTCCCAATAAATGCGGATCCGGGAAATACATGTTGTTTCGGTGTACCAAACCTTTGCGGAACATAAATATATGGGTACTTTTCGAATTTGAAGTCAGTTTCACATTTGGACTTTTCGGGCTTAGTTGGTTATCTGCCAAGAAATGCGGATCCGGAAAACACATGTTTTTTCAGGTTTCCAAACTTTTGCAGAACATAAATATATGCGTACTTTTCGAATTTGAAGTCAGCTTCACATTTTGTGTTTTCGGGTTTACTAGGTTATCTCCCAATAAAAGCGGATCCGGGAAATACATGTTGTTTCGGTGTACCAAACCTTTGCGGAACATAAATATATGGGTACTTTTCGAATTTGAAGTCAGCATATTTTGGGTTTTCAGGCTTACTTGGTTATCTGCCAAGGAATGGGGATACGGAAAATACATGTTTTTTCTGTGTACCAAACCTTTGCGGAACGTAAACATAAGCGTACTTTTCGAATTTGAAGTCAGTTTTCCATTTGGACTTTTCGGGCTTACTAGTTTATCTCCCAAGAAATGCGGATCTGGGAAATATATGTTTCGGTGTACCAAACCTTTGCGGAAAATAAACATATGTCCAAATGTGAAACTGACGTCATGTGTACTTTTCGAATTTGAAGTCAGTTTCACATTTGGACTTATGTTTATGTTCCGCAAAGGTTTGGTACACCGAAAAAACATGTATTTTCCGGATCCGCATTTCTTGGCAGATAACCAAGTAAGCCTGAAAACCCAAAATGTGAAGCTGACCTGCAAAGCTTTGGTACTCCGAAAAAACATGTATTTTCCGGATCTGCATTTCTTGGCTCATAACCAAGTTAAGCCCGAAATGTCCAAATCCGGATCCGCATTTCTTGGAAGATAATCATGTAAGCCTGAAAACCCAAAATGGGAAGCTGACTTCAAATTCGAAAAGTACGCATTTCTTTATGTTCCGCAAAGTTTGGAAACGGGAAAAAACATGTATTTCCCGGATCCGCATTTCTTGGCACAACCAAGCAAGCCTGAAAACCCAAAATTTGAAGTCAGTTTTACGTTTGGACGTTTCGGGTTTACTAGGTTATCTCCCAATAAATGCGGATCCGGGAAATACATGTTGTTTCGGTGTACCAAACCTTTGCGGAACATAAATATATGGGTACTTTTCGAATTTGAAGTCAGCACATTTTGGGTTTTCAGGCTTACTTTGTTATTTGCCAAGTAATGCGGATCCGGAAAACACATTTTTTTTCGGTGTACCAAACCTTTGCGGAACATAAATATATGCGTACTTTTAGAATTTGAAGTCAGCTTCACATTTTGTTTTTTCCGGCTTTCTTGGTTATCTGCCAAGAAATGCGGATCCGGAATATACATGTTTCGGTGTACCAAACCTTTGCGGAACATAAACATGTCCAACTGTGAAACTGACGTCATGCGTACTTTTCGAATTTGAAGTCAGTTTCACATTTGGACATATGTTTCTGTTCCGCAAAGGTTTGGTACACCGAAAAAACATGTATTTTCAGTATCTGCATTTCTTGGCAAATAACCAAGTAAGCCTGAAAAACCAAAATGTCAGAATGACCTCAAATTCGAAAAGTACGCATATGTTTATGATCCGCAACGGTTTGGTACTCCTTAAAAACATGTATTTTCCGGATCTGCATTTCTTGGCAGATAACCAAGTAAGCCTGGAAACCCAAAATGTCAAAATGACCTCAAATTCGAAAAGTACGCATATGTTTATGTTCCGCAAACGTTTGGTACACAGAAAAAACATGTATTTTCCGGATCTGCATTTCTTGGCAGATAACCAAGTAAGCCTGAAAACCCAAACTGTGAAGCTGACTTCCGCAAACGTTTGGTACTCCGAAAAAACATGTATTTTCCGGATCCGCATTTCTTGGCACATAACCAAGTAAGCCCGAAATGTCCAAATCCGGATCCGCATTTCTTGGCAGATAACCAAGTAAGCCTGAAAACCCAAAATGTGAAGCTGACTTCAAATTCGAAATGTACGCATATATTTCTGTTCCGCAAAGGTTTGGAAACGGGAGAAACGTGTTTTCCGGATCCGCATTTCTTGGCAGAAAAGTCCAAATGTGAAACTGACTTCAAATTCGAAAAGTACGCATATGTTTATGTTCCGCAAAGGTTTGGTACACAGAAAAAACATGTATTTTCCGTATCCGCATTTCTTGGCAGATAACCAAGTAAGCCTGAAAACCCAAAATGTCAAAATGACCTCAAATTCGAAAAGTTCGCATATGTTTATGATCCGCAACGGTTTGGTACACCGGAAAAACATGTATTTTCCGGATCTGCATTTCTTGGCAGATAACCAAGTAAGCCTGAAAACCCAAATGTGAAGCTGACATCAAATTCGAAATGTACGCATATATTTCTGTTCCGCAAAGGTTTGGAAACGCGAAGAAACATGTGTTTTACGGATACGCATTTCTTGGCAGATAACCAAGTAAGCCTGAAAACCCAAATTGTCAAAATGACCTCAAATTCGAAAAGTACGCCTATGTTTATGTTCCGCAAAGGTTTGGTACACAGAAAAATATGTATTTTCCGTATCCGCATTTCTTGGTAGATAACCAAGTAAGCCTGAAAACCCAAAATGTCAAAATGACCTCAAATTCGAAAAGTACGCCTATGTTTATGTTCCGCAAAGGTTTGGTACACAGAAAAATATGTATTTTCCGTATCCGCATTTCTTGGCACATAACCAAGCAAGCCTGAAAACCCAAAATTTGAAGTCAGTTTTACGTTTGGACGTTTCGGGTTTACTAGGTTATCTCCCAATAAATGCGGATCCGGGAAATACATGTTGTTTCGGTGTACCAAACCTTTGCGGAACATAAATATATGGGTACTTTTCGAATTTGAAGTTAGCACATTTTGGGTTTTCAGGCTTACTTTGTTATTTGCCATGTAATGCGGATCCGGAAAACACATGTTTTTTCGGTGTACCAAACCGTTGCGGAACATAAACAGATACGTACTTTTCGAATTTGAGGTCATTTTGACATTTTAGGTTTTCAGACTTACTTGGTTATCTGCCAAGAAATGCGGATACTGAAAACACATGTTTTTTCGGGTTTCCAAACTTTTGCAGAACATAAATATATGCGTACTTTTCGAATTTGAAGTCAGTTTCACATTTGGACATATGTTTATGTTCCGCAAAGGTTTGGTACACCGAAAAAACATGTATTTTCAGTATCCGCATTTCTTGGCAAATAACCAACTAAGCCTGAAAACCCAAAATGTCAAAATGACCTCAACTTCGAAAAGTACGCATATGGTTATGTTCCACAAAGGTTTGGTACACAGAAAAAACATGTATTTTCCGTATCCGCATTTCTTGGCAAATAACCAAGTAAGCCTGAAAAACCAAAATGCCAAAATGACCTCAAATTCGAAAAGTACGCATATGTTTATGATCCACAACAGTTTGGTACTCGGAAAAAACATGTATTTTTCGGATCTGCATTTCTTGGCACATAACCAAGTTAAGCCCGAAATGTCCAAATCCGGATCCGCATTTCTTGGCAGATAACCAAGTAAGCCTGAAAACCCAAAATGTGAAGCTGACTTCAAATTCGAAAAGTACGCATTTCTTTATGTTCCGCAACGGTTTGGTACACCAAAAAAACATGTATTTTCCGGATCCGCATTTCTTGGCAGATAACCAAGTAAGCCTGAAAACCCAAAATGTGAAGCTGACTTCAAATTCGAAATGTACGCATATATTTCTTTTGCGCAAAGGTTTGGAAACGCGAAGAAACGTGTTTTCCGGATCCGCATTTCTTGGCAGAAAAGTCCAAATGTGAAACTGACTTCAAATTCGAAAAGTACGCATATGTTTATGTTCCGCAAAGGTTTGGTACACCGAAAAAACATGTATTTCCCGGATCCGCATTTCTTGGCACATACCCATGCAAGCCTGAAAACCCAAAATTTGAAGTCAGTTTTACATTTGGACTTTTCGGGTTTACTAGGTTATCTCCCAATAAAAGCGGATCCGGGAAATACATGTTGTTTCGGTACACCAAACCTTTGCGGAACATAAATATATGGGTACTTTTCGAATTTGAAGTCAGCACATTTTGGGTTTTCAGGCTTACTTTGTTATTTGCCAAGTAATGCGGATCCGGAAAACATGTTTTTTCGGGTTTCCAAACCTTTGCGGAACATAAATATATGCGTACTTTTCGAATTTGAAGTCAGTTTCACATTTGGACTTTTCGGGCTTAGTTGGTTATCTGCCAAGAAATGCGGATCCGGAAAACACATGTTTTTTCAGGTTTCCAAACTTTTGCAGAACATAAATATATGCGTACTTTTCGAATTTGAAGTCAGCTTCACATTTTGTGTTTTCGGGTTTACTAGGTTATCTCCCAATAAAAGCGGATCCGGGAAATACATGTTGTTTCGGTGTACCAAACCTTTGCGGAACATAAATATATGGGTACTTTTCGAATTTGAAGTCAGCACATTTTGGGTTTTCAGGCTTACTTGGTTATCTGCCAAGGAATGGGGATACGGAAAATACATGTTTTTTCTGTGTACCAAACCTTTGCGGAACGTAAACATAAGCGTACTTTTCGAATTTGAAGTCAGTTTTCCATTTGGACTTTTCGGGCTTACTAGTTTATCTCCCAAGAAATGCGGATCCGGGAAATATATGTTTCGGTGTACCAAACCTTTGCGGAAAATAAACATATGTCCAAATGTGAAACTGACGTCATGTGTACTTTTCGAATTTGAAGTCAGTTTCACATTTGGACTTATGTTTATGTTCCGCAAAGGTTTGGTACACCGAAAAAACATGTATTTTCCGGAGCCGCATTTCTTGGCAGATAACCAAGTAAGCCTGAAAAACCAAAATGTGAAGCTGACCTGCAAAGCTTTGGTACTCCGAAAAAACATGTATTTTCCGTATCTGCATTTCTTGGCTCATAACCAAGTTAAGCCCGAAATGTCCAAATCCGGATCCGCATTTCTTGGAAGATAATCATGTAAGCCTGAAAACCCAAAATGGGAAGCTGACTTCAAATTCGAAAAGTACGCATTTCTTTATGTTCCGCAAAGTTTGGAAACCGGAAAAAACATGTATTTCCCGGATCCGCATTTCTTGGCACAACCAAGCAAGCCTGAAAACCCAAAATTTGAAGTCAGTTTTACATTTGGACTTTTCGGGTTTACTAGGTTATCTCCCAATAAAAGCGGATCCAGGAAATACATGTTGTTTCGGTACACCAAACCTTTGCGGAACATAAATATATGGGTACTTTTCGAATTTGAAGTCAGCACATTTTGGGTTTTCAGGCTTACTTTGTTATTTGCCAAGTAATGCGGATCCGGAAAACATGTTTTTTCGGGTTTCCAAACCTTTGCGGAACATAAATATATGCGTACTTTTCGAATTCGAAGTCAGTTTCACATTTGGACTTTTCGGGCTTAGTTGGTTATCTGCCAAGAAATGCGGATCCGGAAAACACATTTTTTTTCGGTGTACCAAACCTTTGCGGAACATAAACAGATACGTACTTTTCGAATTTGAGGTCATTTTGACATTTTGGGTTTTCAGACTTACTTGGTTATTTGCCAAGAAATGCGGATACTGAAAACATGTTTTTTCGGGTTTTCAAACCTTTGCGGAACATAAATATATGCGTACTTTTCGAATTTGAAGTCAGCTTCACATTTTGTTTTTTCCGGCTTTCTTGGTTATCTGCCAAGAAATGCGGATCCGGAATATACATGTTTCGGTGTACCAAACCTTTGCGGAACATAAACATGTCCAAATGTGAAACTGACGTCATGCGTACTTTTCGAATTTGAAGTCAGTTTCACATTTGGACATATGTTTCTGTTCCGCAAAGGTTTGGTACACCGAAAAAACATGTATTTTCAGTATCCGCATTTCTTGGCAAATAACCAAGTAAGCCTGAAAAACCAAAATGTCAGAATGACCTCAAATTCGAAAAGTACGCATATGTTTATGATCCGCAACGGTTTGGTACTCCTTAAAAACATGTATTTTCCGGATCTGCATTTCTTGGCAGATAACCAAGTAAGCCTGAAAACCCAAAATGTCAAAATGACCTCAAATTCGAAAAGTACGCATATGTTTATGTTCCGCAAACGTTTGGTACACAGAAAAAACATGTATTTTCCGGATCTGCATTTCTTGGCAGATAACCAAGTAAGCCTGAAAACCCAAAATGTGAAGCTGACTTCCGCAAAGGTTTGGTACTCCGAAAAAACATGTATTTTCCGGATCCGCATTTCTTGGCACATAACCAAGTAAGCCCGAAATGTCCAAATCCGGATCCGCATTTCTTGGCAGATAACCAAGTAAGCCTGAAAACCCAAAATGTGAAGCTGACTTCAAATTCGAAATGTACGCATATATTTCTGTTCCGCAAAGGTTTGGAAACGCGGAGAAACGTGTTTTCCGGATCCGCATTTCTTGGCAGAAAAGTCCAAATGTGAAACTGACTTCAAATTCGAAAAGTACGCATATGTTTATGATCCGCAAAGGTTTGGTACACAGAAAAAACATGTATTTTCCGTATCCGCATTTCTTGGCAGATAACCAAGTAAGCCTGAAAACCCAAAATGTCAAAATGACCTCAAATTCGAAACGTTCGCATATGTTTATGATCCGCAACGGTTTGGTACACCGGAAAAACATGTATTTTCCGGATCTGCATTTCTTGGCAGATAACCAAGTAAGCCTGAAAACCCACAATGTGAAGCTGACATCAAATTCGAAATGTACGCATATATTTCTGTTCCGCAAAGGTTTGGAAACGCGAAGAAACATGTGTTTTACGGATACTCATTTCTTGGCAGATAACCAAGTAAGCCTGAAAACCCAAAATGTCAAAATGACCTCAAATTCGAAAAGTACGCCTATGTTTATGTTCCGCAAAGGTTTGGTACACAGAAAAATATGTATTTTCCGTATCCGCATTTCTTGGTAGATAACCAAGTAAGCCTGAAAACCCAAAATGTCAAAATGACCTCAAATTAGAAAAGTACGCCTATGTTTATGTTCCGCAAAGGTTTGGTACACAGAAAAATATGTATTTTCCGTATCCGCATTTCTTGGCACATAACCAAGCAAGCCTGAAAACCCAACATTTGAAGTCAGTTTTACGTTTGGACGTTTCGGGTTTACTAGGTTATCTCCCAATAAATGCGGATCCGGGAAATACATGTTGTTTCGGTGTACCAAACCTTTGCGGAACATAAATATATGGGTACTTTTCGAATTTGAAGTTAGCACATTTTGGGTTTTCAGGCTTACTTTGTTATTTGCCATGTAATGCGGATCCGGAAAACACATGTTTTTTCGGGTTTCCAAACTTTTGCGGAACATAAATAGATGCGTACTTTTCGAATTTGAAGTCAGCTTCACATTTTGTGTTTTCGGGCTTTCTTGGTTATCTGCCAAGAAATGCGGATCCGGAATATACATGTTTCGGTGTACCAAACCTTTGCGGAACATAATCATATGTCCAAATGTGAAACTGACGTCATGCGTACTTTTCGAATTTGAAGTCAGTTTCACATTTGGACATATGTTTATGTTCCGCAAAGGTTTGGTACACCGAAAAAACATGTATTTTCAGTATCCGCATTTCTTGGCAAATAACCAACTAAGCCTGAAAACCCAAAATGTCAAAATGACCTCAACTTCGAAAAGTACGCATATGGTTATGTTCCACAAAGGTTTGGTACACAGAAAAAACATGTATTTTCCGTATCCGCATTTCTTGGCAAATAACCAAGTAAGCCTGAAAAACCAAAATCCGGATCCGCATTTCTTGGCAGATAACCAAGTAAGCCTGAAAACCCAAAATGTGAAGCTGACTTCAAATTCGAAATGTACGCATATATTTCTTTTGCGCAAAGGTTTGGAAACGCGAAGAAACGTGTTTTCCGGATCCGCATTTCTTGGCAGAAAAGTCCAAATGTGAAACTGACTTCAAATTCGAAAAGTACGCATATGTTTATGTTCCGCAAAGGTTTGGTACACCGAAAAAAAATGTGTTTTCCGGATCCGCATTTCTTGGCACAACCAAGCAAGCCTGAAAACCCAAAATTTGAAGTCAGTTTTACGTTTGGACGTTTCGGGTTTACTAGGTTATCTCCCAATAAATGCGGATCCGGGAAATACATGTTGTTTCGGTGTACCAAACCTTTGCGGAACATAAATATATGGGTACTTTTCGAATTTGAAGTCAGCACATTTTGGGTTTTCAGGCTTACTTTGTTATTTGCCAAGTAATGCGGATCCGGAAAACACATTTTTTTTCGGTGTACCAAACCTTTGCGGAACATAAACAGATACGTACTTTTCGAATTTGAGGTCATTTTGACATTTTGGGTTTTCAGACTTACTTGGTTATTTGCCAAGAAATGCGGATACTGAAAACATGTTTTTTCGGGTTTCCAAACCTTTGCGGAACATAAATATATGCGTACTTTTCGAATTTGAAGTCAGCTTCACATTTTGTTTTTTCCGGCTTTCTTGGTTATCTGCCAAGAAATGCGGATCCGGAATATACATGTTTCGGTGTATCAAACCTTTGCGGAACATAAACATGTCCAAATGTGAAACTGACGTCATGCGTACTTTTCGAATTTGAAGTCAGTTTCACATTTGGACATATGTTTCTGTTCCGCAAAGGTTTGGTACACCGAAAAAACATGTATTTTCAGTATCCGCATTTCTTGGCAAATAACCAAGTAAGCCTGAAAAACCAAAATGTCAGAATGACCTCAAATTCGAAAAGTACGCATGTTTATGATCCGCAACGGTTTGGTACTCCTTAAAAACATGTATTTTCCGGATCTGCATTTCTTGGCAGATAACCAAGTAAGCCTGAAAACCCAAAATGTCAAAATGACCTCAAATTCGAAAAGTACGCATATGTTTATGTTCCGCAAACGTTTGGTACACAGAAAAAACATGTATTTTCCGGATCTGCATTTCTTGGCAGATAACCAAGTAAGCCTGAAAACCCAAAATGTGAAGCTGACTTCCGCAAAGGTTTGGTACTCCGAAAAAACATGTATTTTCCGGATCCGCATTTCTTGGCACATAACCAAGTAAGCCCGAAATGTCCAAATCCGGATCCGCATTTCTTGGCAGATAACCAAGTAAGCCTGAAAACCCAAAATGTGAAGCTGACTTCAAATTCGAAATGTACGCATATATTTCTGTTCCGCAAAGGTTTGGAAACGCGGAGAAACGTGTTTTCCGGATCCGCATTTCTTGGCAGAAAAGTCCAAATGTGAAACTGACTTCAAATTCGAAAAGTACGAATATGTTTATGTTCCGCAAAGGTTTGGTACACAGAAAAAACATGTATTTTCCGTATCCGCATTTCTTGGCAGATAACCAAGTAAGCCTGAAAACCCAAAATGTCAAAATGACCTCAAATTCGAAAAGTTCGCATATGTTTATGATCCGCAACGGTTTGGTACACCGGAAAAACATGTATTTTCCGGATCTGCATTTCTTGGCAGATAACCAAGTAAGCCTGAAAACCCAAAATGTGAAGTTGACATCAAATTCGAAATGTACGCATATATTTCTGTTCCGCAAAGGTTTGGAAACGCGAAGAAACATGTGTTTTACGGATACGCATTTCTTGGCAGATAACCAAATAAGCCTGAAAAAACCAAATTGTCAAAATGACCTCAAATTCGAAAAGACGCCTAGTTTATGTTCGCAAGTTTGGTACACAGAAAAAATGTAATTTCCGTATCGCATTTCTTGGCAGATAACCAAGTAAGCCTGAAAACCCAAAATGTCAAAATGACCTCAAATTCGAAAAGTACGCCTATGTTTATGTTCCGCAAAGGTTTGGTACACAGAAAAAAAATGTGTTTTCCGGATCCGCATTTCTTGGCACAACCAAGCAAGCCTGAAAACCCAAAATTTGAAGTCAGTTTTACGTTTGGACGTTTCGGGTTTACTAGGTGATCTCCCAATAAATGCGGATCCGGGAAATACATGTTGTTTCGGTGTACCAAACCTTTGCGGAACATAAATATATGGGTACTTTTCGAATTTGAAGTCAGCACATTTTGGGTTTTCAGGCTTACTTGGTTATTTGCCAAGTAATGCGGATCCGGAAAACACATTTTTTTTCGGTGTACCAAACCTTTGCGGAACATAAACAGATACGTACTTTTCGAATTTGAGGTCATTTTGACATTTTGGGTTTTCAGACTTACTTGGTTATTTGCCAAGAAATGCGGATACTGAAAACATGTTTTTTCGGGTTTCCAAACCTTTGCGGAACATAAATATATGCGTACTTTTCGAATTTGAAGTCAGCTTCACATTTTGTTTTTTCCGGCTTTCTTGGTTATCTGCCAAGAAATGCGGATCCGGAATATACATGTTTCGGTGTATCAAACCTTTGCGGAACATAAACATGTCCAAATGTGAAACTGACGTCATGCGTACTTTTCGAATTTGAAGTCAGTTTCACATTTGGACATATGTTTCTGTTCCGCAAAGGTTTGGTACACCGAAAAAACATGTATTTTCAGTATCCGCATTTCTTGGCAAATAACCAAGTAAGCCTGAAAAACCAAAATGTCAGAATGACCTCAAATTCGAAAAGTACGCATATGTTTATGATCCGCAACGGTTTGGTACTCCTTAAAAACATGTATTTTCCGGATCTGCATTTCTTGGCAGATAACCAAGTAAGCCTGAAAACCCAAAATGTCAAAATGACCTCAAATTCGAAAAGTACGCATATGTTTATGTTCCGCAAACGTTTGGTACACAGAAAAAACATGTATTTTCCGGATCTGCATTTCTTGGCAGATAACCAAGTAAGCCTGAAAACCCAAAATGTGAAGCTGACTTCCGCAAAGGTTTGGTACTCCGAAAAAACATGTATTTTCCGGATCCGCATTTCTTGGCACATAACCAAGTAAGCCCGAAATGTCCAAATCCGGATCCGCATTTCTTGGCAGATAACCAAGTAAGCCTGAAAACCCAAAATGTGAAGCTGATTTCAAATTCGAAATGTACGCATATATTTCTGTTCCGCAAAGGTTTGGAAACGCGGAGAAACGTGTTTTCCGGATCCGCATTTCTTGGCAGAAAAGTCCAAATGTGAAACTGACTTCAAATTCGAAAAGTACGCATATGTTTATGTTCCGCAAAGGTTTGGTACACAGAAAAAACATGTATTTTCCGTATCCGCATTTCTTGGCAGATAACCAAGTAAGCCTGAAAACCCAAAATGTCAAAATGACCTCAAATTCGAAAAGTTCGCATATGTTTATGATCCGCAACGGTTTGGTACACCGGAAAAACATGTATTTTCCGGATCTGCATTTCTTGGCAGATAACCAAGTAAGCCTGAAAACCCAAAATGTGAAGCTGACATCAAATTCGAAATGTACGCATATATTTCTGTTCCGCAAAGGTTTGGAAACGCGAAGAAACATGTGTTTTACGGATACGCATTTCTTGGCAGATAACCAAGTAAGCCTGAAAACCCAAATTGTCAAAATGACCTCAAATTCGAAAAGTACGCCTATGTTTATGTTCCGCAAAGGTTTGGTACACAGAAAAATATGTATTTTCCGTATCCGCATTTCTTGGTAGATAACCAAGTAAGCCTGAAAACCCAAAATGTCAAAATGACCGCAAATTCGAAAAGTACGCCTATGTTTATGTTCCGCAAAGGTTTGGTACACAGAAAAATATGTATTTTCCGTATCCGCATTTCTTGGCACATAACCAAGCAAGCCTGAAAACCCAAAATTTGAAGTCAGTTTTACGTTTGGACGTTTCGGGTTTACTAGGTTATCTCCCAATAAATGCGGATCCGGGAAATACATGTTGTTTCGGTGTACCAAACCTTTGCGGAACATGAATATATGGGTACTTTTCGAATTTGAAGTTAGCACATTTTGGGTTTTCAGGCTTACTTTGTTATTTGCCATGTAATGCGGATCCGGAAAACACATGTTTTTTCGGTGTACCAAACTTTTGCAGAACATAAATATATGCGTACTTTTCGAATTTGAAGTCAGCTTCACATTTTGTGTTTTCGGGCTTTCTTGGTTATCTGCCAAGAAATGCGGATCCGGAATATACATGTTTCGGTGTACCAAACCTTTGCGGAACATAAACATATGTCCAAATGTGAAACTGACGTCATGCGTACTTTTCGAATTTGAAGTCAGTTTCACATTTGGACATATGTTTATGTTCCGCAAAGGTTTGGTACACCGAAAAAACATGTATTTTCAGTATCCGCATTTCTTGGCAAATAACCAACTAAGCCTGAAAACCCAAAATGTCAAAATGACCTCAACTTCGAAAAGTACGCATATGGTTATGTTCCACAAAGGTTTGGTACACAGAAAAAACATGTATTTTTCGGATCTGCATTTCTTGGCACATAACCAAGTTAAGCCCGAAATGTCCAAATCCGGATCGCATTCGTCGGCAGATAACCAATTAAGACTGAAACCCCAAAAAATGTGAAGCTGACTTCAAATTCGAAAAGTACGCATATCTTTATGTTCCGCAAAGGTTTGGGAAACCGAAAAAACATGTGTTTTCCGGATCCGCATTTCTTGGCAGATAACCAAGTAAGCCTGAAAACCCAAAATGTGAAGCTGACTTCAAATTCGAAAAGTACGCATATATTTATGTTCCGCAAAGGTTTGGTACACGAAAAAAACATGTATTTTCCGGATCCGCATTTCTTGGCAAAAAACCAAGTAAGCCTGAAAACCCAAAATTTGAAGTCAGTTTTTACGTTTGGACGTTCGGGTTTTTACTAGGTTATCTCCCAATAAGCGGATCCGGGATAAATACATGTTGTTTCAGGTTACCAAACTTTGCGGAACATAAATATATGTGTACTTTTCGAATTTGAAGTCAGCACATTTTGGGTTCAGGCTACTTGTATTTGCCAAGTACATGCGGATCCGGAAAACACATTTTTTTCGTGTGTACAAACTTTCTGCGGAAACATAAACGATACGTACTTTTCGAATTTGAGGCATTTTGACATTTTGGGTTTTGCAGACTTACTTGGTATTTGCCCAAGAAATGCGGATACTGGAACAACAATGTTTTCGGGTTTCCAAACCTTTGCGGAACCATAAATATACGTACTTTGCGGAATTGAAGTCAGCTTCACATTTGTTTTTCGGCCTTCTTGGTTATTCCAAGAAAGCGGATCCGGAATATACAGTTTCGGTGTACCAAACCTTTGCGGAACATAAACATATGTCCAAATGTGAAACTGACGTCATGCGTACTTTTCGAATTTGAAGTCAGTTTCACATTTTGACATATGTTTATGTTCCGCAAAGGTTTGGTACACCGAAAAAACATGTATTTTCAGTATCCGCATTTCTTGGCAAATAACCAAGTAAGCCTGAAAAACCAAAATGTCAGAATGACCTCAAATTCGAAAAGTACGCATGTTTATGATCCGCAACGGTTTGGTACTCCTTAAAAACATGTATTTTCCGGATCTGCATTTCTTGGCAGATAACCAAGTAAGCCTGAAAACCCAAAATGTCAAAATGACCTCAAATTCGAAAAGTACGCATATATTTATGTTCCGCAAAGGTTTGGAAACCCGAAAAAACATGTATTTTCCGGATCCGCATTTCTTGGCAGATAACCAAGTAAGCCTGAGAACCCAAAATGTGAAGCTGACTTCAAATTCGAAAAGTACGCATATATTTATGTTCCGCAAAGGTTTGGTACACGGAAAAAACATGTATTTTCCGGATCCGAATTTATGGACATAATCCAAGTAAGCCCGAAAGTCCAAATCCGGATCCGCATTTCTGGCAGATAACCAAGTAAGCCTGAAAACCCAAAATGTGAAGCTGACTTCAAATTCGAAAAGTACGCATATATTTATGTTCCGCTAAGGTTTGGTACACGGAAAAAACAGGTATTTTCTGGATCCGCATCTTGGCAAAAAACCAAGTAAGCCTGACAACCCAAAATGTCAAAATGACCTCAAATTCGAAAAGTACGCATATATTTATGTTCCGCAAAGGTTTGGAAACCCGAAAAAACATGTATTTTCCGGATCCGCATTTCTTGGCAATAAACCAAGTAAGCCTGAAAACCCAAAATGTCAAAATGACCTCAAATTCGAAAAGTTCGCATATGTTTATATCCGCAACGTTTGGACACGGAAAAACATGTTATTTCAGTTTTTTTGTCAGGATTGCATTTCTTGGCAGATAACCAAGTAAGCCTGAAACACCCAAAATGGAAGTTGACCTCAAATTCGAAAAGTTCGCATATGTTTATGTTCCTCAAAGGTTTGGTACTCCTAAAAAACATGTATTTTCCGGATCCGCATTTCTTGGCAGATAACCAAGTAAGCCTGAAAACCCAAAATGTGAAGCTGACTTCAAATTCGAAAAGTACGCATATATTTATGTTCCGCAAAGGTTTGGTACACGGAAAAAACATGTATTTTCCGGATCCGCATTTCTTTGCAGATAACCAAGTAAGCCTGAAAACCCAAAATGTCAAAATAACCTCAAATTCGAAAAGTTAGCCTATGTTATGTTCCGCAAAGTTGGTACACAGAAAAATATGTATTTCCGATCCGCATTCTGTACACAAACAAAGCAAGCTGAAAACCCCAAAAATGAAGCCGTTTTAGTTTGGACGTTTCGGGTTACTAGGTTATCTCCCAATAATGCGGATCCGGAAAATACATGTTTTTTCCGTGTACCAAACCTTTGCGGAACATAAATATATGCGTACTTTGCGAATTTGAAGTCAGCTTCACATTTTGGGTTTTCAGGCTTACTTGGTTATCTGCCAAGAAATGCGGATCCGGAAAATACATGTTTTTTCGGTGTACCAAACCTTTGCGGAACATAAACATATGCGGACTTTTCGAATTTGAGGTCATTTTGACATTTTGGGTTTTCAGGCTTACTTGGTTATTTGCCAAGAAATGCGGATCCGGAATATACATGTTTCGGTGTACCAAACCTTGCGGAACATAAAAACATATGTCCAAATGTGAAACTGACGTCATGCGTACTTTTCGAATTTGAAGTCAGTTTCACATTTGGACATATGTTTATGTTCCGCAAAGGTTTGGTACACAGAAAAAACATGTATTTTCAGTATCCGCATTTCTTGGCAAATAACCAACTAAGCCTGAAAACCCAAAATGTCAAAATGACCTCAACTTCGAAAAGTACGCATATGGTTATGTTCCACAAAGGTTTGGTACACAGAAAAAACATGTATTTTTCGGATCTGCATTTCTTGGCACATAACCAAGTTAAGCCCGAAATGTCCAAATCCGGATCCGCATTTCTTGGCAGATAACCAAGTAAGCCTGAAAACCCAAAATGTGAAGCTGACTTCAAATTCGAAATGTACGCATATATTTCTTTTGCGCAAAGGTTTGGAAACGCGAAGAAACGTGTTTTCCGGATCCGCATTTCTTGGCAGAAAAGTCCAAATGTGAAACTGACTTCAAATTCGAAAAGTACGCATATGTTTATGTTCCGCAAAGGTTTGGTACACCGAAAAAAAATGTGTTTTCCGGATCCGCATTTCTTGGCACAACCAAGCAAGCCTGAAAACCCAAAATTTGAAGTCAGTTTTACGTTTGGACGTTTCGGGTTTACTAGGTTATCTCCCAATAAATGCGGATCCGGGAAATACATGTTGTTTCGGTGTACCAAACCTTTGCGGAACATAAATATATGGGTACTTTTCGAATTTGAAGTCAGCACATTTTGGGTTTTCAGGCTTACTTTGTTATTTGCCAAGTAATGCGGATCCGGAAAACACATTTTTTTTCGGTGTACCAAACCTTTGCGGAACATAAACAGATACGTACTTTTCGAATTTGAGGTCATTTTGACATTTTGGGTTTTCAGACTTACTTGGTTATTTGCCAAGAAATGCGGATACTGAAAACATGTTTTTTCGGGTTTCCAAACCTTTGCGGAACATAAATATATGCGTACTTTTCGAATTTGAAGTCAGCTTCACATTTTGTTTTTTCCGGCTTTCTTGGTTATCTGCCAAGAAATGCGGATCCGGAATATACATGTTTCGGTGTATCAAACCTTTGCGGAACATAAACATGTCCAAATGTGAAACTGACGTCATGCGTACTTTTCGAATTTGAAGTCAGTTTCACATTTGGACATATGTTTCTGTTCCGCAAAGGTTTGGTACACCGAAAAAACATGTATTTTCAGTATCCGCATTTCTTGGCAAATAACCAAGTAAGCCTGAAAAACCAAAATGTCAGAATGACCTCAAATTCGAAAAGTACGCATGTTTATGATCCGCAACGGTTTGGTACTCCTTAAAAACATGTATTTTCCGGATCTGCATTTCTTGGCAGATAACCAAGTAAGCCTGAAAACCCAAAATGTCAAAATGACCTCAAATTCGAAAAGTACGCATATGTTTATGTTCCGCAAACGTTTGGTACACAGAAAAAACATGTATTTTCCGGATCTGCATTTCTTGGCAGATAACCAAGTAAGCCTGAAAACCCAAAATGTGAAGCTGACTTCCGCAAAGGTTTGGTACTCCGAAAAAACATGTATTTTCCGGATCCGCATTTCTTGGCACATAACCAAGTAAGCCCGAAATGTCCAAATCCGGATCCGCATTTCTTGGCAGATAACCAAGTAAGCCTGAAAACCCAAAATGTGAAGCTGACTTCAAATTCGAAATGTACGCATATATTTCTGTTCCGCAAAGGTTTGGAAACGCGGAATAACGTGTTTTCCGGATCCGCATTTCTTGGCAGAAAAGTCCAAATGTGAAACTGACTTCAAATTCGAAAAGTACGCATATGTTTATGTTCCGCAAAGGTTTGGTACACAGAAAAAACATGTATTTTCCGTATCCGCATTTCTTGGCAGATAACCAAGTAAGCCTGAAAACCCAAAATGTCAAAATGACCTCAAATTCGAAAAGTTCGCATATGTTTATGATCCGCAACGGTTTGGTACACCGGAAAAACATGTATTTTCCGGATCTGCATTTCTTGGCAGATAACCAAGTAAGCCTGAAAACCCAAAATGTGAAGTTGACATCAAATTCGAAATGTACGCATATATTTCTGTTCCGCAAAGGTTTGGAAACGCGAAGAAACATGTGTTTTACGGATACGCATTTCTTGGCAGATAACCAAGTAAGCCTGAAAACCCAAAATGTCAAAATGACCTCAAATTCGAAAAGTACGCCTATGTTTATGTTCCGCAAAGGTTTGGTACACAGAAAAATATGTATTTTCCGTATCCGCATTTCTTGGTAGATAACCAAGTAAGCCTGAAAACCCAAAATGTCAAAATGACCGCAAATTCGAAAAGTACGCCTATGTTTATGTTCCGCAAAGGTTTGGTACACAGAAAAATATGTATTTTCCGTATCCGCATTTCTTGGCACATAACCAAGCAAGCCTGAAAACCCAAAATTTGAAGTCAGTTTTACGTTTGGACGTTTCGGGGTTACTAGGTTATCTCCCAATAAATGCGGATCCGGGAAATACATGTTGTTTCGGTGTACCAAACCTTTGCGGAACATAAATATATGGGTACTTTTCGAATTTGAAGTTAGCACATTTTGGGTTTTCAGGCTTACTTTGTTATTTGCCATGTAATGCGGATCCGGAAAACACATGTTTTTTCGGTGTACCAAACCGTTGCGGAACATAAACAGATACGTACTTTTCGAATTTGAGGTCATTTTGACATTTTGGGTTTTCAGACTTACTTGGTTATCTGCCAAGAAATGCGGATACTGAAAACACATGTTTTTTCGGGTTTCCAAACTTTTGCAGAACATAAATATATGCGTACTTTTCGAATTTGAAGTCAGCTTCACATTTTGTGTTTTCGGGCTTTCTTGGTGTTCTGCCAAGAAATGCGGATCCGGAATATACATGTTTCGGTGTACCAAACCTTTGCGGAACATAAACATATGTCCAAATGTGAAACTGACGTCATGCGTACTTTTCGAATTTGAAGTCAGTTTCACATTTGGACATATGTTTATGTTCCGCAAAGGTTTGGTACACCGAAAAAACATGTATTTTCAGTATCCGCATTTCTTGGCAAATAACCAACTAAGCCTGAAAACCCAAAATGTCAAAATGACCTCAACTTCGAAAAGTACGCATATGGTTATGTTCCACAAAGGTTTGGTACACAGAAAAAACATGTATTTTCCGTATCCGCATTTCTTGGCAAATAACCAAGTAAGCCTGAAAACCCAAAATGTGAAGCTGACCTGCAAAGCTTTGGTACTCCGAAAAAACATGTATTTTCCGGATCTGCATTTCTTGGCTCATAACCAAGTTAAGCCCGAAATGTCCAAATCCGGATCCGCATTTCTTG
Organism: Crotalus tigris; assembly: GCF_016545835.1. Classification (NCBI taxonomy): domain Eukaryota; kingdom Metazoa; phylum Chordata; class Lepidosauria; order Squamata; family Viperidae; genus Crotalus; species Crotalus tigris. The sequence continues at coordinate 30,161 of NW_024098058.1, read as the reverse complement.
GCAGATAATCATGTAAGCCTGAAAACCCAAAATGTGAAGCTGACTTCAAATTCGAAAAGTACGCATTTCTTTATGTTCCGCAAAGGAACATAACGCGAAGAAACGTTTTTTCCGGATCCGCATTTCTTGGCAGAAAAGTCCAAATGTGAAACTGACTTCAAATTCGAAAAGTACGCATATGTTTATGATCCGCAACGGTTTGGTACTCCGAAAAAACATGTATTTTCCGGATCTGCATTTCTTGGCACATAACCAAGTTAAGCCCGAAATGTCCAAATCCGGATCCGCATTTCTTGGCAGATAACCAAGTAAGCCTGAAAACGCAAAATGTGAAGCTGACTTCCGCAAAGGTTTGGTACTCCGAAAAAACATGTATTTTCCGGATCCGCATTTCTTGGCAGATAACCAAGTAAGCCTGAAAACCCAAAATGTGAAGCTGACTTCAAATTCGAAATGTACGCATATATTTCTGTTCCGCAAAGGTTTGGAAACGCGAAGAAACATGTGTTTTACGGATACGCATTTCTTGGCAGATAACCAAGTAAGCCTGAAAACCCAAAATGTCAAAATGACCTCAAATTCGAAAAGTACGCCTATGTTTATGTTCCGCAAAGGTTTGGTACACAGAAAAATATGTATTTTCCGTATCCGCATTTCTTGGCACATAACCAAGCAAGCCTGAAGACCCAAAATTTGAAGTCAGTTTTACGTTTGGACGTTTCGGGTTTACTAGGTTATCTCCCAATAAATGCGGATCCGGGAAATACATGTTGTTTCGGTGTACCAAACCTTTGCGGAACATAAATATATGGGTACTTTTCGAATTTGAAGTCAGCACATTTTGGGTTTTCAGGCTTACTTGGTTATCTCCCAATAAATGCGGATCCGGGAAATACATGTTGTTTCGGTGTACCAAACCTTTGCGGAACATAAATATATGGGTACTTTTCGAATTTGAAGTCAGTTTCACATTTGGACTTTTCGGGCTTAGTTGGTTATCTGCCAAGAAATGCGGATCCGGAAAACACATGTTTTTTCAGGTTTCCAAACTTTTGCAGAACATAAATATATGCGTACTTTTCGAATTTGAAGTCAGCTTCACATTTTGTGTTTTCGGGTTTACTATGTTATCTCCCAATAAAAGCGGATCCGGGAAATACATGTTGTTTCGGTGTACCAAACCTTTGCGGAACATAAATATATGGGTACTTTTCGAATTTGAAGTCAGCACATTTTGGGTTTTCAGGCTTACTTGGTTATCTGCCAAGGAATGGGGATACGGAAAATACATGTTTTTTCTGTGTACCAAACCTTTGCGGAACGTAAACATAAGCGTACTTTTCGAATTTGAAGTCAGTTTTCCATTTGGACTTTTCGGGCTTACTAGTTTATCTCCCAAGAAATGCGGATCCGGGAAATATATGTTTTCGGTGTACCAAACCTTTGCCGGAAAATAAAACATATGTCCAAAAGGAACACTGACGGCATGTGTACTGTTCGAATTGAAGTCAGTTTCACATTTGGACTTAGTTTATGTTCCACAAAGGTTTGGTACACAGAAAAAACATGTATTTTCCGTATCCGCATTTCTTGGCAGATAACCAAGTAAGCCTGAAAACCCAAAATGTGAAGCTGACCTGCAAAGCTTTGGTACTCCGAAAAAACATGTATTTTCCGGATCTGCATTTCTTGGCTCATAACAAAGTTAAGCCCGAAATGTCCAAATCCGGATCCGCATTTCTTGGAAGATAATCATGTAAGCCTGAAAACCCAAAATGGGAAAGATGACTTCAACTTTCCGAAAGTACGCATTTCTGTATGTCCGCAAGTTTGGAAACGGGAAATAGGAAAAAAAAACATGTATTTCCCGGATCCGCATTTTTGGCACAACCAAGAAGCCTGGAAACAAAATTTGAAGTCAGTCTTACGTTCGGACGTTTCGGGTTACTAGGTTAATCTCCCAATAAATGCGGATCTGGAAATTACATGTGTTCGGTACCAAAACTTTGCGGAACATAAATATATGGGTACTTTTCGAATTTGAAGTCAGCACATTTTGGGTTTTCAGGCTTACTTTGTTATTTGCCAAGTAATGCGGATCCGGAAAACACATTTTTTTTCGGTGTACCAAACCTTTGCGGAACATAAATATATGCGTACTTTTCGAATTTGAAGTCAGCTTCACATTTTGTTTTTTCCGGCTTTCTTGGTTATCTGCCAAGAAATGCGGATCCGGAATATACATGTTTCGGTGTACCAAACCTTTGCGGAACATAAACATGTCCAAATGTGAAACTGACGTCATGCGTACTTTTCGAATTTGAAGTCAGTTTCACATTTGGACATATGTTTCTGTTCCGCAAAGGTTTGGTACACCGAAAAAACATGTATTTTCAGTATCCGCATTTCTTGGCAAATAACCAAGTAAGCCTGAAAAACCAAAATGTCAGAATGACCTCAAATTCGAAAAGTACGCATATGTTTATGATCCGCAATGGTTTGGTACTCCTTAAAAACATGTATTTTCCGGATCTGCATTTCTTGGCAGATAACCAAGTAAGCCTGAAAACCCAAAATGTCAAAATGACCTCAAATTCGAAAAGTACGCATATGTTTATGTTCCGCAAACGTTTGGTACACAGAAAAAACATGTATTTTCCGGATCTGCATTTCTTGGCAGATAACCAAGTAAGCCTGAAAACCCAAAATGTGAAGCTGACTTCCGCAAACGTTTGGTACTCCGAAAAAACATGTATTTTCCGGATCCGCATTTCTTGGCACATAACCAAGTAAGCCCGAAATGTCCAAATCCGGATCCGCATTTCTTGGCAGATAACCAAGTAAGCCTGAAAACCCAAAATGTGAAGCTGATTTCAAATTCGAAATGTACGCATATATTTCTGTTCCGCAAAGGTTTGGAAACGCGGAGAAACGTGTTTTCCGGATCCGCATTTCTTGGCAGAAAAGTCCAAATGTGAAACTGACTTCAAATTCGAAAAGTACGCATATGTTTATGTTCCGCAAAGGTTTGGTACACAGAAAAAACATGTATTTTCCGTATCCGCATTTCTTGGCAGATAACCAAGTAAGCCTGAAAACCCAAAATGTCAAAATGACCTCAAATTCGAAAAGTTCGCATATGTTTATGATCCGCAACGGTTTGGTACACCGGAAAAACATGTATTTTCCGGATCTGCATTTCTTGGCAGATAACCAAGTAAGCCTGAAAACCCAAAATGTGAAGCTGACATCAAATTCGAACTGTACGCATATATTTCTGTTCCGCAAAGGTTTGGAAACGCGAAGAAACATGTGTTTTACGGATACGCATTTCTTGGCAGAAACCAAGTAAGCCTGAAAAAAAAAAAAAAAAAAAAAAAAAAACATAACAAACCCAAAATTGTCAAATATGACTCAATTCGAACAGTACGCCTATGTTATGTTCCGCAAAGGTTTGGTACCACAGAAAATAGTATTTTCCGTATCGCATTCTTGGTAGATAAACCAAGTAAGTCCTGAAAACCCAAAATGTCAAAAATGACCTCAAATTCGAAAAGTACGCCAAAGGTTTATGTTCCGCAAAGGTTTGGTACACCAGAAAAATATGTATTTTCGTATCGCATTTCTTGGCACATAACCAAGCAGCTGAAACCCAAAATTGAAGTCAGTTTTACGTTTGGATACGTTCGGGTTACTAGGGCATCTCCAAAAATGCGGATCCGGGAATAATGTTGTTCGGTGTACCAAACCTTGCGGACATAAATAGATGGGTACTTTCGAATTTGAAGTTAGCACATTTTGGGTTTTCAGGCTTACTTTGTTATTTGCCATGTAATGCGGATCCGGAAAACACATGTTTTTTCGGTGTACCAAACCGTTGCGGAACATAAACAGATACGTACTTTTCGAATTTGAGGTCATTTTGACATTTTGGGTTTTCAGACTTACTTGGTTATCTGCCAAGAAATGCGGATACTGAAAACACATGTTTTTTCGGGTTTCCAAACTTTTGCAGAACATAAATATATGCGTACTTTTCGAATTTGAAGTCAGCTTCACATTTTGTGTTTTCGGGCTTTCTTGGTTATCTGCCAAGAAATGCTGATCCGGAATATACATGTTTCGGTGTACCAAACCTTTGCGGAACATAAACATATGTCCAAATGTGAAACTGACGTCATGCGTACTTTTCGAATTTGAAGTCAGTTTCACATTTGGACATATGTTTATGTTCCGCAAAGGTTTGGTACACCGAAAAAACATGTATTTTCAGTATCCGCATTTCTTGGCAAATAACCAACTAAGCCTGAAAACCCAAAATGTCAAAATGACCTCAACTTCGAAAAGTACGCATATGGTTATGTTCCACAAAGGTTTGGTACACAGAAAAATCATGTATTTTCCGTATCCGCATTTCTTGGCAAATAACCAAGTAAGCCTGAAAAACCAAAATGTCAAAATGACCTCAAATTCGAAAAGTACGCATATGTTTATGATCCACAACAGTTTGGTACTCGGAAAAAACATGTATTTTTCGGATCTGCATTTCTTGGCACATAACCAAGTTAAGCCCGAAATGTCCAAATCCGGATCCGCATTTCTTGGCAGATAACCAAGTAAGCCTGAAAACCCAAAATGTGAAGCTGACTTCAAATTCGAAATGTACGCATATATTTCTTTTGCGCAAAGGTTTGGAAACGCGAAGAAACGTGTTTTCCGGATCCGCATTTCTTGGCAGAAAAGTCCAAATGTGAAACTGACTTCAAATTCGAAAAGTACGCATATGTTTATGTTCCGCAAAGGTTTGGTACACCGAAAAAACATGTATTTCCCGGATCCGCATTTCTTGGCACATACCCATGCAAGCCTGAAAACCCAAAATTTGAAGTCAGTTTTACATTTGGACTTTTCGGGTTTACTAGGTTATCTCCCAATAAAAGCGGATCCGGGAAATACATGTTGTTTCGGTACACCAAACCTTTGCGGAACATAAATATATGGGTACTTTTCGAATTTGAAGTCAGCACATTTTGGGTTTTCAGGCTTACTTTGTTATTTGCCAAGTAATGCGGATCCGGAAAACATGTTTTTTCGGGTTTCCAAACCTTTGCGGAACATAAATATATGCGTACTTTTCGAATTTGAAGTCAGTTTCACATTTGGACTTTTCGGGCTTAGTTGGTTATCTGCCAAGAAATGCGGATCCGGAAAACACATGTTTTTTCAGGTTTCCAAACTTTTGCAGAACATAAATATATGCGTACTTTTCGAATTTGAAGTCAGCTTCACATTTTGTGTTTTCGGGTTTACTAGGTTATCTCCCAATAAAAGCGGATCCGGGAAATACATGTTGTTTCGGTGTACCAAACCTTTGCGGAACATAAATATATGGGTACTTTTCGAATTTGAAGTCAGCACATTTTGGGTTTTCAGGCTTACTTGGTTATCTGCCAAGGAATGGGGATACGGAAAATACATGTTTTTTCTGTGTACCAAACCTTTGCGGAACGTAAACATAAGCGTACTTTTCGAATTTGAAGTCAGTTTTCCATTTGGACTTTTCGGGCTTACTAGTTTATCTCCCAAGAAATGCGGATCCGGGAAATATATGTTTCGGTGTACCAAACCTTTGCGGAAAATAAACATATGTCCAAATGTGAAACTGACGTCATGTGTACTTTTCGAATTTGAAGTCAGTTTCACATTTGGACTTATGTTTATGTTCCGCAAAGGTTTGGTACACCGAAAAAACATGTATTTTCCGGAGCCGCATTTCTTGGCAGGTAACCAAGTAAGCCTGAAAAACCAAAATGTGAAGCTGACCTGCAAAGCTTTGGTACTCCGAAAAAACATGTATTTTCCGTATCTGCATTTCTTGGCTCATAACCAAGTTAAGCCCGAAATGTCCAAATCCGGATCCGCATTTCTTGGAAGATAATCATGTAAGCCTGAAAACCCAAAATGGGAAGCTGACTTCAAATTCGAAAAGTACGCATTTCTTTATGTTCCGCAAAGTTTGGAAACCGGAAAAAACATGTATTTCCCGGATCCGCATTTCTTGGCACAACCAAGCAAGCCTGAAAACCCAAAATTTGAAGTCAGTTTTACATTTGGACTTTTCGGGTTTACTAGGTTATCTCCCAATAAAAGCGGATCCGGGAAATACATGTTGTTTCGGTACACCAAACCTTTGCGGAACATAAATATATGGGTACTTTTCGAATTTGAAGTCAGCACATTTTGGGTTTTCAGGCTTACTTTGTTATTTGCCAAGTAATGCGGATCCGGAAAACATGTTTTTTCGGGTTTCCAAACCTTTGCGGAACATAAATATATGCGTACTTTTCGAATTTGAAGTCAGTTTCACATTTGGACTTTTCGGGCTTAGTTGGTTATCTGCCAAGAAATGCGGATCCGGAAAACACATTTTTTTTCGGTGTACCAAACCTTTGCGGAACATAAACAGATACGTACTTTTCGAATTTGAGGTCATTTTGACATTTTGGGTTTTCAGACTTACTTGGTTATTTGCCAAGAAATGCGGATACTGAAAACATGTTTTTTCGGGTTTTCAAACCTTTGCGGAACATAAATATATGCGTACTTTTCGAATTTGAAGTCAGCTTCACATTTTGTTTTTTCCGGCTTTCTTGGTTATCTGCCAAGAAATGCGGATCCGGAATATACATGTTTCGGTGTACCAAACCTTTGCGGAACATAAACATGTCCAAATGTGAAACTGACGTCATGCGTACTTTTCGAATTTGAAGTCAGTTTCACATTTGGACATATGTTTCTGTTCCGCAAAGGTTTGGTACACCGAAAAAACATGTATTTTCAGTATCCGCATTTCTTGGCAAATAACCAAGTAAGCCTGAAAAACCAAAATGTCAGAATGACCTCAAATTCGAAAAGTACGCATATGTTTATGATCCGCAACGGTTTGGTACTCCTTAAAAACATGTATTTTCCGGATCTGCATTTCTTGGCAGATAACCAAGTAAGCCTGAAAACCCAAAATGTCAAAATGACCTCAAATTCGAAAAGTACGCATATGTTTATGTTCCGCAAACGTTTGGTACACAGAAAAAACATGTATTTTCCGGATCTGCATTTCTTGGCAGATAACCAAGTAAGCCTGAAAACCCAAAATGTGAAGCTGACTTCCGCAAACGTTTGGTACTCCGAAAAAACATGTATTTTCCGGATCCGCATTTCTTGGCACATAACCAAGTAAGCCCGAAATGTCCAAATCCGGATCCGCATTTCTTGGCAGATAACCAAGTAAGCCTGAAAACCCAAAATGTGAAGCTGACTTCAAATTCGAAATGTACGCATATATTTCTGTTCCGCAAAGGTTTGGAAACGCGGAGAAACGTGTTTTCCGGATCCGCATTTCTTGGCAGAAAAGTCCAAATGTGAAACTGACTTCAAATTCGAAAAGTACGCATATGTTTATGTTCCGCAAAGGTTTGGTACACAGAAAAAACATGTATTTTCCGTATCCGCATTTCTTGGCAGATAACCAAGTAAGCCTGAAAACCCAAAATGTCAAAATGACCTCAAATTCGAAAAGTTCGCATATGTTTATGATCCGCAACGGTTTGGTACACCGGAAAAACATGTATTTTCCGGATCTGCATTTCTTGGCAGATAACCAAGTAAGCCTGAAAACCCAAAATGTGAAGTTGACATCAAATTCGAAATGTACGCATATATTTCTGTTCCGCAAAGGTTTGGAAACGCGAAGAAACATGTGTTTTACGGATACGCATTTCTTGGCAGATAACCAAGTAAGCCTGAAAACCCAAAATGTCAAAATGACCTCAAATTCGAAAAGTACGCCTATGTTTATGTTCCGCAAAGGTTTGGTACAAGAAAAATATGTATTTTCCGTATCCGCATTTCTTGGTAGATAACCAAGTAAGCCTGAAAACCCAAAATGTGAAGCTGACTTCCGCAAAGGTTTGGTACTCCGAAAAAACATGTGTTTTCCGGATCCGCATTACTTGGCAAATTACCAAGCAAGCCTGAAAACCCAAAATTTGAAGTCAGTTTTACATTTGGACTTTTCGGGTTTACTAGCTTATCTCCCAATAAATGCGGATCCGGGAAATACATGATGTTTCGGTGTACCGAATCTTTGCGGAACATAAACATATGCGTACTTTTCGAATTTGAAGTCAGTTTTCCATTTGGACTTTTCGGGCTTATTAGGTTATCTCCCAAGAAATGCGGATCCGGGAAATACATGTTTCGGTGTACCAAACCTTTGCGGAACATAAACATATGTCCAAATGTGAAACTGACGTCATGCGTACTTTTCGAATTTGAAGTCAGTTTCACATTTGGACATATTTTTATGTTCCGCAAAGGTTTGGTACACCGAAGAAACATGTATTTCCGTATCCGCATTTCTTGGCAGATAACCAAGTAAGCCTGAAAACCCAAAATGTGAAGCTGACTTCAAATTCGAAAAGTACGCATTTCTTTATGTTCCGCAACGGTTTGGTACACCGAAAAAACATGTATTTTCCGGGGTCCGCATTTGTTGGCAGATAACCAAGTAAGCCTGAAAACCCAAAATGTGAAGCTGACTTCCGCAAAGGTTTGGTACTCCGAAAAAACATTTATTTTCCGGATCCGCATTTCTTGGCAGATAACCAAGTAAGCCTGAAAACCCAAAATGTCAAAATGACCTCAAATTCGAAAAGTACGCATATGTTTATGATCCGCAACGGTTTGGTACACCGAAAAAACATGTATTTTCCGGATCTGCATTTCGTGGCAGATAACCAAGTAAGCCTGAAAACCCAAAATGTGAAGCTGACCTGCAAAGCTTTGGTACTCCGAAAAAACATGTATTTTCCGGATCTGCATTTCTTGGCTCATAACCAAGTTAAGCCCGAAATGTCCAAATCCGGATCCGCATTTCTTGGCAGATAATCATGTAAGCCTGAAAACCCAAAATGTGAAGCTGACTTCAAATTCGAAAAGTACGCATTTCTTTATGTTCCGCAAAGGAACATAACGCGAAGGAACGTTTTTTCCGGATCCGCATTTCTTGGCAGAAAAGTCCAAATGTGAAACTGACTTCAAATTCGAAAAGTACGCATATGTTTATGATCCGCAACGGTTTGGTACTCCGAAAAAACATGTATTTTCCGGATCTGCATTTCTTGGCACATAACCAAGTTAAGCCCGAAATGTCCAAATCCGGATCCGCATTTCTTGGCAGATAACCAAGTAAGCCTGAAAACGCAAAATGTGAAGCTGACTTCCGCAAAGGTTTGGTACTCCGAAAAAACATGTATTTTCCGGATCCGCATTTCTTGGCAGATAACCAAGTAAGCCTGAAAACCCAAAATGTGAAGCTGACTTCAAATTCGAAATGTACGCATATATTTCTGTTCCGCAAAGGTTTGGAAACGCGAAGAAACGTGTTTTCCGGATCCGCATTTCTTGGCAGATAACCAAGTAAGTGAAAACCCAAAATGTCAAAACTGACCTCAAATTCGAAAAGTACGCATATGTTTATGTTCCGCAAAGGTTTGGTACACCGAAAAAACATGTATTTTCCGGATCCGCATTTCTTGGCACATAACCAAGCAAGCCTGAAAACCCAAAATTTGAAGTCAGTTTTACATTTGGACTTTTCGGGTTTACTAGGTTATCTCCCAATAAATGCGGATCCGGGAAATACATGTTGTTTCGGTGTACCAAACCTTTGCGGAACATAAATATATGGGTACTTTTCGAATTTGAAGTCAGCACATTTTGGGTTTTCAGGCTTACTTGGTTATCTCCCAATAAATGCGGATCCGGGAAATACATGTTGTTTCGGTGTACCAAACCTTTGCGGAACATAAATATATGGGTACTTTTCGAATTTGAAGTCAGTTTCACATTTGGACTTTTCGGGCTTAGTTGGTTATCTGCCAAGAAATGCGGATCCGGAAAACACATGTTTTTTCAGGTTTCCAAACTTTTGCAGAACATAAATATATGCGTACTTTTCGAATTTGAAGTCAGCTTCACATTTTGTGTTTTCGGGTTTACTAGGTTATCTCCCAATAAAAGCGGATCCGGGAAATACATGTTGTTTCGGTGTACCAAACCTTTGCGGAACATAAATATATGGGTACTTTTCGAATTTGAAGTCAGCACATTTTGGGTTTTCAGGCTTACTTGGTTATCTGCCAAGGAATGGGGATACGGAAAATACATGTTTTTTCTGTGTACCAAACCTTTGCGGAACGTAAACATAAGCGTACTTTTCGAATTTGAAGTCAGTTTTCCATTTGGACTTTTCGGGCTTACAAGTTTATCTCCCAAGAAATGCGGATCCGGGAAATATATGTTTCGGTGTACCAAACCTTTGCGGAAAATAAACATATGTCCAAATGTGAAACTGACGTCATGTGTACTTTTCGAATTTGAAGTCAGTTTCACATTTGGACTTATGTTTATGTTCCGCAAAGGTTTGGTACACCGAAAAAACATGTATTTTCCGGATCCGCATTTCTTGGCAGATAACCAAGTAAGCCTGAAAACCCAAAATGTGAAGCTGACCTGCAAAGCTTTGGTACTCCGAAAAAACATGTATTTTCCGGATCTGCATTTCTTGGCTCATAACCAAGTTAAGCCCGAAATGTCCAAATCCGGATCCGCATTTCTTGGAAGATAATCATGTAAGCCTGAAAACCCAAAATGGGAAGCTGACTTCAAATTCGAAAAGTACGCATTTCTTTATGTTCCGCAAAGTTTGGAAACGGGAAAAAACATGTATTTCCCGGATCCGCATTTCTTGGCACAACCAAGCAAGCCTGAAAACCCAAAATTTGAAGTCAGTTTTACGTTTGGACGTTTCGGGTTTACTAGGTTATCTCCCAATAAATGCGGATCCGGGAAATACATGTTGTTTCGGTGTACCAAACCTTTGCGGAACATAAATATATGGGTACTTTTCGAATTTGAAGTCAGCACATTTTGGGTTTTCAGGCTTACTTTGTTATTTGCCAAGTAATGCGGATCCGGAAAACACATTTTTTTTCGGTGTACCAAACCTTTGCGGAACATAAATATATGCGTACTTTTCGAATTTGAAGTCAGCTTCACATTTTGTTTTTTCCGGCTTTCTTGGTTATCTGCCAAGAAATGCGGATCCGGAATATACATGTTTCGGTGTACCAAACCTTTGCGGAACATAAACATGTCCAAATGTGAACCTGACGTCATGCGTACTTTTCGAATTTGAAGTCAGTTTCACATTTGGACATATGTTTCTGTTCCGCAAAGGTTTGGTACACCGAAAAAACATGTATTTTCAGTATCCGCATTTCTTGGCAAATAACCAAGTAAGCCTGAAAAACCAAAATGTCAGACTGACCTCAAATTCGAAAAGTACGCATATGTTTATGATCCGCAACGGTTTGGTACTCCTTAAAAACATGTATTTTCCGGATCTGCATTTCTTGGCAGATAACCAAGTAAGCCTGAAAACCCAAAATGTCAAAATGACCTCAAATTCGAAAAGTACGCATATGTTTATGTTCCGCAAACGTTTGGTACACAGAAAAAACATGTATTTTCCGGATCTGCATTTCTTGGCAGATAACCAAGTAAGCCTGAAAACCCAAAATGTGAAGCTGACTTCCGCAAACGTTTGGTACTCCGAAAAAACATGTATTTTCCGGATCCGCATTTCTTGGCACATAACCAAGTAAGCCCGAAATGTCCAAATCCGGATCCGCATTTCTTGGCAGATAACCAAGTAAGCCTGAAAACCCAAAATGTGAAGCTGACTTCAAATTCGAAATGTACGCATATATTTCTGTTCCGCAAAGGTTTGGAAACGCGGAGAAACGTGTTTTCCGGATCCGCATTTCTTGGCAGAAAAGTCCAAATGTGAAACTGACTTCAAATTCGAAAAGTACGAATATGTTTATGTTCCGCAAAGGTTTGGTACACAGAAAAAACATGTATTTTCCGTATCCGCATTTCTTGGCAGATAACCAAGTAAGCCTGAAAACCCAAAATGTCAAAATGACCTCAAATTCGAAAAGTTCGCATATGTTTATGATCCGCAACGGTTTGGTACACCGGAAAAACATGTATTTTCCGGATCTGCATTTCTTGGCTCATAACCAAGTTAAGCCCGAAATGTCCAAATCCGGATCCGCATTTCTTGGAAGATAATCATGTAAGCCTGAAAACCCAAAATGGGAAGCTGACTTCAAATTCGAAAAGTACGCATTTCTTTATGTTCCGCAAAGTTTGGAAACGGGAAAAAACATGTATTTCCCGGATCCGCATTTCTTGGCACAACCAAGCAAGCCTGAAAACCCAAAATTTGAAGTCAGTTTTACGTTTGGACGTTTCGGGTTTACTAGGTTATCTCCCAATAAATGCGGATCCGGGAAATACATGTTGTTTCGGTGTACCAAACCTTTGCGGAACATAAATATATGGGTACTTTTCGAATTTGAAGTCAGCACATTTTGGGTTTTCAGGCTTACTTTGTTATTTGCCAAGTAATGCGGATCCGGAAAACACATTTTTTTTCGGTGTACCAAACCTTTGCGGAACATAAATATATGCGTACTTTTCGAATTTGAAGTCAGCTTCACATTTTGTTTTTTCCGGCTTTCTTGGTTATCTGCCAAGAAATGCGGATCCGGAATATACATGTTTCGGTGTACCAAACCTTTGCGGAACATAAACATGTCCAAATGTGAAACTGACGTCATGCGTACTTTTCGAATTTGAAGTCAGTTTCACATTTGGACATATGTTTCTGTTCCGCAAAGGTTTGGTACACCGAAAAAACATGTATTTTCAGTATCCGCATTTCTTGGCAAATAACCAAGTAAGCCTGAAAAACCAAAATGTCAGAATGACCTCAAATTCGAAAAGTACGCATATGTTTATGATCCGCAACGGTTTGGTACTCCTTAAAAACATGTATTTTCCGGATCTGCATTTCTTGGCAGATAACCAAGTAAGCCTGAAAACCCAAAATGTCAAAATGACCTCAAATTCGAAAAGTACGCATATGTTTATGTTCCGCAAACGTTTGGTACACAGAAAAAACATGTATTTTCCGGATCTGCATTTCTTGGCAGATAACCAAGTAAGCCTGAAAACCCAAAATGTGAAGCTGACTTCCGCAAAGGTTTGGTACTCCGAAAAAACATGTATTTTCCGGATCCGCATTTCTTGGCACATAACCAAGTAAGCCCGAAATGTCCAAATCCGGATCCGCATTTCTTGGCAGATAACCAAGTAAGCCTGAAAACCCAAAATGTGAAGCTGACTTCAAATTCGAAATGTACGCATATATTTCTGTTCCGCAAAGGTTTGGAAACGCGGAGAAACGTGTTTTCCGGATCCGCATTTCTTGGCAGAAAAGTCCAAATGTGAAACTGACTTCAAATTCGAAAAGTACGCATATGTTTATGTTCCGCAAAGGTTTGGTACACAGAAAAAACATGTATTTTCCGTATCCGCATTTCTTGGCAGATAACCAAGTAAGCCTGAAAACCCAAAATGTCAAAATGACCTCAAATTCGAAAAGTTCGCATATGTTTATGATCCGCAACGGTTTGGTACACCGGAAAAACATGTATTTTCCGGATCTGCATTTCTTGGCAGATAACCAAGTAAGCCTGAAAACCCAAAATGTGAAGCTGACATCAAATTCGAAATGTACGCATATATTTCTGTTCCGCAAAGGTTTGGAAACGCGAAGAAACATGTGTTTTACGGATACGCATTTCTTGGCAGATAACCAAGTAAGCCTGAAAACCCAAATTGTCAAAATGACCTCAACTTCGAAAAGTACGCATATGGTTATGTTCCACAAAGGTTTGGTACACAGAAAAAACATGTATTTTCCGTATCCGCATTTCTTGGCAAATAACCAAGTAAGCCTGAAAAACCAAAATGTCAAAATGACCTCAAATTCGAAAAGTACGCATATGTTTATGATCCACAACAGTTTGGTACTCGGAAAAAACATGTATTTTTCGGATCTGCATTTCTTGGCACATAACCAAGTTAAGCCCGAAATGTCCAAATCCGGATCCGCATTTCTTGGCAGATAACCAAGTAAGCCTGAAAACCCAAAATGTGAAGCTGACTTCAAATTCGAAAAGTACGCATTTCTTTATGTTCCGCAACGGTTTGGTACACCCAAAAAAACATGTATTTTCCGGATCCGCATTTCTTGGCAGATAACCAAGTAAGCCTGAAAACCCAAAATGTGAAGCTGACTTCAAATTCGAAATGTACGCATATATTTCTTTTGCGCAAAGGTTTGGAAACGCGAAGAAACGTGTTTTCCGGATCCGCATTTCTTGGCAGAAAAGTCCAAATGTGAAACTGACTTCAAATTCGAAAAGTACGCATATGTTTATGTTCCGCAAAGGTTTGGTACACCGAAAAAACATGTATTTCCCGGATCCGCATTTCTTGGCACATACCCATGCAAGCCTGAAAACCCAAAATTTGAAGTCAGTTTTACATTTGGACTTTTCGGGTTTACTAGGTTATCTCCCAATAAAAGCGGATCCGGGAAATACATGTTGTTTCGGTACACCAAACCTTTGCGGAACATAAATATATGGGTACTTTTCGAATTTGAAGTCAGCACATTTTGGGTTTTCAGGCTTACTTTGTTATTTGCCAAGTAATGCGGATCCGGAAAACATGTTTTTTCGGGTTTCCAAACCTTTGCGGAACATAAATATATGCGTACTTTTCGAATTTGAAGTCAGTTTCACATTTGGACTTTTCGGGCTTAGTTGGTTATCTGCCAAGAAATGCGGATCCGGAAAACACATGTTTTTTCAGGTTTCCAAACTTTTGCAGAACATAAATATATGCGTACTTTTCGAATTTGAAGTCAGCTTCACATTTTGTGTTTTCGGGTTTACTAGGTTATCTCCCAATAAAAGCGGATCCGGGAAATACATGTTGTTTCGGTGTACCAAACCTTTGCGGAACATAAATATATGGGTACTTTTCGAATTTGAAGTCAGCACATTTTGGGTTTTCAGGCTTACTTGGTTATCTGCCAAGGAATGGGGATACGGAAAATACATGTTTTTTCTGTGTACCAAACCTTTGCGGAACGTAAACATAAGCGTACTTTTCGAATTTGAAGTCAGTTTTCCATTTGGACTTTTCGGGCTTACTAGTTTATCTCCCAAGAAATGCGGATCCGGGAAATATATGTTTCGGTGTACCAAACCTTTGCGGAAAATAAACATATGTCCAAATGTGAAACTGACGTCATGTGTACTTTTCGAATTTGAAGTCAGTTTCACATTTGGACTTATGTTTATGTTCCGCAAAGGTTTGGTACACCGAAAAAACATGTATTTTCCGGAGCCGCATTTCTTGGCAGGTAACCAAGTAAGCCTGAAAAACCAAAATGTGAAGCTGACCTGCAAAGCTTTGGTACTCCGAAAAAACATGTATTTTCCGTATCTGCATTTCTTGGCTCATAACCAAGTTAAGCCCGAAATGTCCAAATCCGGATCCGCATTTCTTGGAAGATAATCATGTAAGCCTGAAAACCCAAAATGGGAAGCTGACTTCAAATTCGAAAAGTACGCATTTCTTTATGTTCCGCAAAGTTTGGAAACCGGAAAAAACATGTATTTCCCGGATCCGCATTTCTTGGCACAACCAAGCAAGCCTGAAAACCCAAAATTTGAAGTCAGTTTTACATTTGGACTTTTCGGGTTTACTAGGTTATCTCCCAATAAAAGCGGATCCGGGAAATACATGTTGTTTCGGTACACCAAACCTTTGCGGAACATAAATATATGGGTACTTTTCGAATTTGAAGTCAGCACATTTTGGGTTTTCAGGCTTACTTTGTTATTTGCCAAGTAATGCGGATCCGGAAAACATGTTTTTTCGGGTTTCCAAACCTTTGCGGAACATAAATATATGCGTACTTTTCGAATTCGAAGTCAGTTTCACATTTGGACTTTTCGGGCTTAGTTGGTTATCTGCCAAGAAATGCGGATCCGGAAAACACATTTTTTTTCGGTGTACCAAACCTTTGCGGAACATAAACAGATACGTACTTTTCGAATTTGAGGTCATTTTGACATTTTGGGTTTTCAGACTTACTTGGTTATTTGCCAAGAAATGCGGATACTGAAAACATGTTTTTTCGGGTTTTCAAACCTTTGCGGAACATAAATATATGCGTACTTTTCGAATTTGAAGTCAGCTTCACATTTTGTTTTTTCCGGCTTTCTTGGTTATCTGCCAAGAAATGCGGATCCGGAATATACATGTTTCGGTGTACCAAACCTTTGCGGAACATAAACATGTCCAAATGTGAAACTGACGTCATGCGTACTTTTCGAATTTGAAGTCAGTTTCACATTTGGACATATGTTTCTGTTCCGCAAAGGTTTGGTACACCGAAAAAACATGTATTTTCAGTATCCGCATTTCTTGGCAAATAACCAAGTAAGCCTGAAAAACCAAAATGTCAGAATGACCTCAAATTCGAAAAGTACGCATATGTTTATGATCCGCAACGGTTTGGTACTCCTTAAAAACATGTATTTTCCGGATCTGCATTTCTTGGCAGATAACCAAGTAAGCCTGAAAACCCAAAATGTCAAAATGACCTCAAATTCGAAAAGTACGCATATGTTTATGTTCCGCAAACGTTTGGTACACAGAAAAAACATGTATTTTCCGGATCTGCATTTCTTGGCAGATAACCAAGTAAGCCTGAAAACCCAAAATGTGAAGCTGACTTCCGCAAAGGTTTGGTACTCCGAAAAAACATGTATTTTCCGGATCCGCATTTCTTGGCACATAACCAAGTAAGCCCGAAATGTCCAAATCCGGATCCGCATTTCTTGGCAGATAACCAAGTAAGCCTGAAAACCCAAAATGTGAAGCTGACTTCAAATTCGAAATGTACGCATATATTTCTGTTCCGCAAAGGTTTGGAAACGCGGAGAAACGTGTTTTCCGGATCCGCATTTCTTGGCAGAAAAGTCCAAATGTGAAACTGACTTCAAATTCGAAAAGTACGCATATGTTTATGTTCCGCAAAGGTTTGGTACACAGAAAAAACATGTATTTTCCGTATCCGCATTTCTTGGCAGATAACCAAGTAAGCCTGAAAACCCAAAATGTCAAAATGACCTCAAATTCGAAAAGTTCGCATATGTTTATGATCCGCAACGGTTTGGTACACCGGAAAAACATGTATTTTCCGGATCTGCATTTCTTGGCAGATAACCAAGTAAGCCTGAAAACCCAAAATGTGAAGCTGACATCAAATTCGAAATGTACGCATATATTTCTGTTCCGCAAAGGTTTGGAAACGCGAAGAAACATGTGTTTTACGGATACGCATTTCTTGGCAGATAACCAAGTAAGCCTGAAAACCCAAATTGTCAAAATGACCTCAAATTCGAAAAGTACGCCTATGTTTATGTTCCGCAAAGGTTTGGTACACAGAAAAATATGTATTTTCCGTATCCGCATTTCTTGGTAGATAACCAAGTAAGCCTGAAAACCCAAAATGTCAAAATGACCTCAAATTCGAAAAGTACGCCTATGTTTATGTTCCGCAAAGGTTTGGTACACAGAAAAATATGTATTTTCCGTATCCGCATTTCTTGGCACATAACCAAGCAAGCCTGAAAACCCAAAATTTGAAGTCAGTTTTACGTTTGGACGTTTCGGGTTTACTAGGTTATCTCCCAATAAATGCGGATCCGGGAAATACATGTTGTTTCGGTGTACCAAACCTTTGCGGAACATAAATATATGGGTACTTTTCGAATTTGAAGTTAGCACATTTTGGGTTTTCAGGCTTACTTTGTTATTTGCCATGTAATGCGGATCCGGAAAACACATGTTTTTTCGGTGTACCAAACCGTTGCGGAACATAAACAGATACGTACTTTTCGAATTTGAGGTCATTTTGACATTTTGGGTTTTCAGACTTACTTGGTTATCTGCCAAGAAATGCGGATACTGAAAACACATGTTTTTTCGGGTTTCCAAACTTTTGCAGAACATAAATATATGCGTACTTTTCGAATTTGAAGTCAGCTTCACATTTTGTGTTTTCGGGCTTTCTTGGTTATCTGCCAAGAAATGCGGATCCGGAATATACATGTTTCGGTGTACCAAACCTTTGCGGAACATAAACATATGTCCAAATGTGAAACTGACGTCATGCGTACTTTTCGAATTTGAAGTCAGTTTCACATTTGGACATATGTTTATGTTCCGCAAAGGTTTGGTACACCGAAAAAACATGTATTTTCAGTATCCGCATTTCTTGGCAAATAACCAACTAAGCCTGAAAACCCAAAATGTCAAAATGACCTCAACTTCGAAAAGTACGCATATGGTTATGTTCCACAAAGGTTTGGTACACAGAAAAAACATGTATTTTCCGTATCCGCATTTCTTGGCAAATAACCAAGTAAGCCTGAAAAACCAAAATGTCAAAATGACCTCAAATTCGAAAAGTACGCATATGTTTATGATCCACAACAGTTTGGTACTCGGAAAAAACATGTATTTTTCGGATCTGCATTTCTTGGCACATAACCAAGTTAAGCCCGAAATGTCCAAATCCGGATCCGCATTTCTTGGCAGATAACCAAGTAAGCCTGAAAACCCAAAATGTGAAGCTGACTTCAAATTCGAAAAGTACGCATTTCTTTATGTTCCGCAACGGTTTGGTACACCAAAAAAAACATGTATTTTCCGGATCCGCATTTCTTGGCAGATAACCAAGTAAGCCTGAAAACCCAAAATGTGAAGCTGACTTCAAATTCGAAATGTACGCATATATTTCTTTTGCGCAAAGGTTTGGAAACGCGAAGAAACGTGTTTTCCGGATCCGCATTTCTTGGCAGAAAAGTCCAAATGTGAAACTGACTTCAAATTCGAAAAGTACGCATATGTTTATGTTCCGCAAAGGTTTGGTACACCGAAAAAACATGTATTTCCCGGATCCGCATTTCTTGGCACATACCCATGCAAGCCTGAAAACCCAAAATTTGAAGTCAGTTTTACATTTGGACTTTTCGGGTTTACTAGGTTATCTCCCAATAAAAGCGGATCCGGGAAATACATGTTGTTTCGGTACACCAAACCTTTGCGGAACATAAATATATGGGTACTTTTCGAATTTGAAGTCAGCACATTTTGGGTTTTCAGGCTTACTTTGTTATTTGCCAAGTAATGCGGATCCGGAAAACATGTTTTTTCGGGTTTCCAAACCTTTGCGGAACATAAATATATGCGTACTTTTCGAATTTGAAGTCAGTTTCACATTTGGACTTTTCGGGCTTAGTTGGTTATCTGCCAAGAAATGCGGATCCGGAAAACACATGTTTTTTCAGGTTTCCAAACTTTTGCAGAACATAAATATATGCGTACTTTTCGAATTTGAAGTCAGCTTCACATTTTGTGTTTTCGGGTTTACTAGGTTATCTCCCAATAAAAGCGGATCCGGGAAATACATGTTGTTTCGGTGTACCAAACCTTTGCGGAACATAAATATATGGGTACTTTTCGAATTTGAAGTCAGCACATTTTGGGTTTTCAGGCTTACTTGGTTATCTGCCAAGGAATGGGGATACGGAAAATACATGTTTTTTCTGTGTACCAAACCTTTGCGGAACGTAAACATAAGCGTACTTTTCGAATTTGAAGTCAGTTTTCCATTTGGACTTTTCGGGCTTACTAGTTTATCTCCCAAGAAATGCGGATCCGGGAAATATATGTTTCGGTGTACCAAACCTTTGCGGAAAATAAACATATGTCCAAATGTGAAACTGACGTCATGTGTACTTTTCGAATTTGAAGTCAGTTTCACATTTGGACTTATGTTTATGTTCCGCAAAGGTTTGGTACACCGAAAAAACATGTATTTTCCGGAGCCGCATTTCTTGGCAGGTAACCAAGTAAGCCTGAAAAACCAAAATGTGAAGCTGACCTGCAAAGCTTTGGTACTCCGAAAAAACATGTATTTTCCGTATCTGCATTTCTTGGCTCATAACCAAGTTAAGCCCGAAATGTCCAAATCCGGATCCGCATTTCTTGGAAGATAATCATGTAAGCCTGAAAACCCAAAATGGGAAGCTGACTTCAAATTCGAAAAGTACGCATTTCTTTATGTTCCGCAAAGTTTGGAAACCGGAAAAAACATGTATTTCCCGGATCCGCATTTCTTGGCACAACCAAGCAAGCCTGAAAACCCAAAATTTGAAGTCAGTTTTACATTTGGACTTTACGGGTTTACTAGGTTATCTCCCAATAAAAGCGGATCCGGGAAATACATGTTGTTTCGGTACACCAAACCTTTGCGGAACATAAATATATGGGTACTTTTCGAATTTGAAGTCAGCACATTTTGGGTTTTCAGGCTTACTTTGTTATTTGCCAAGTAATGCGGATCCGGAAAACATGTTTTTTCGGGTTTCCAAACCTTTGCGGAACATAAATATATGCGTACTTTTCGAATTTGAAGTCAGTTTCACATTTGGACTTTTCGGGCTTAGTTGGTTATCTGCCAAGAAATGCGGATCCGGAAAACACATTTTTTTTCGGTGTACCAAACCTTTGCGGAACATAAACAGATACGTACTTTTCGAATTTGAGGTCATTTTGACATTTTGGGTTTTCAGACTTACTTGGTTATTTGCCAAGAAATGCGGATACTGAAAACATGTTTTTTCGGGTTTTCAAACCTTTGCGGAACATAAATATATGCGTACTTTTCGAATTTGAAGTCAGCTTCACATTTTGTTTTTTCCGGCTTTCTTGGTTATCTGCCAAGAAATGCGGATCCGGAATATACATGTTTCGGTGTACCAAACCTTTGCGGAACATAAACATGTCCAAATGTGAAACTGACGTCATGCGTACTTTTCGAATTTGAAGTCAGTTTCACATTTGGACATATGTTTCTGTTCCGCAAAGGTTTGGTACACCGAAAAAACATGTATTTTCAGTATCCGCATTTCTTGGCAAATAACCAAGTAAGCCTGAAAAACCAAAATGTCAGAATGACCTCAAATTCGAAAAGTACGCATGTTTATGATCCGCAACGGTTTGGTACTCCTTAAAAACATGTATTTTCCGGATCTGCATTTCTTGGCAGATAACCAAGTAAGCCTGAAAACCCAAAATGTCAAAATGACCTCAAATTCGAACAGTACGCATATGTTTATGTTCCGCAAACGTTTGGTACACAGAAAAAACATGTATTTTCCGGATCTGCATTTCTTGGCAGATAACCAAGTAAGCCTGAAAACCCAAACTGTGAAGCTGACTTCCGCAAACGTTTGGTACTCCGAAAAAACATGTATTTTCCGGATCCGCATTTCTTGGCACATAACCAAGTAAGCCCGAAATGTCCAAATCCGGATCCGCATTTCTTGGCAGATAACCAAGTAAGCCTGAAAACCCAAAATGTGAAGCTGACTTCAAATTCGAAATGTACGCATATATTTCTGTTCCGCAAAGGTTTGGAAACGCGGAGAAACGTGTTTTCCGGATCCGCATTTCTTGGCAGAAAAGTCCAAATGTGAAACTGACTTCAAATTCGAAAAGTACGCATATGTTTATGTTCCGCAAAGGTTTGGTACACAGAAAAAACATGTATTTTCCGTATCCGCATTTCTTGGCAGATAACCAAGTAAGCCTGAAAACCCAAAATGTCAAAATGACCTCAAATTCGAAAAGTTCGCATATGTTTATGATCCGCAACGGTTTGGTACACCGGAAAAACATGTATTTTCCGGATCTGCATTTCTTGGCAGATAACCAAGTAAGCCTGAAAACCCAAAATGTGAAGCTGACATCAAATTCGAAATGTACGCATATATTTCTGTTCCGCAAAGGTTTGGAAACGCGAAGAAACATGTGTTTTACGGATACGCATTTCTTGGCAGATAACCAAGTAAGCCTGAAAACCCAAAATGTCAAAATGACCTCAAATTCGAAAAGTACGCCTATGTTTATGTTCCGCAAAGGTTTGGTACAAGAAAAATATGTATTTTCCGTATCCGCATTTCTTGGTAGATAACCAAGTAAGCCTGAAAACCCAAAATGTGAAGCTGACTTCCGCAAAGGTTTGGTACTCCGAAAAAACATGTGTTTTCCGGATCCGCATTACTTGGCAAATTACCAAGCAAGCCTGAAAACCCAAAATTTGAAGTCAGTTTTACATTTGGACTTTTCGGGTTTACTAGCTTATCTCCCAATAAATGCGGATCCGGGAAATACATGATGTTTCGGTGTACCGAACCTTTGCGGAACATAAACATATGCGTACTTTTCGAATTTGAAGTCAGTTTTCCATTTGGACTTTTCGGGCTTATTAGGTTATCTCCCAAGAAATGCGGATCCGGGAAATACATGTTTCGGTGTACCAAACCTTTGCGGAACATAAACATATGTCCAAATGTGAAACTGACGTCATGCGTACTTTTCGAATTTGAAGTCAGTTTCACATTTGGACATATTTTTATGTTCCGCAAAGGTTTGGTACACCGAAGAAACATGTATTTCCGTATCCGCATTTCTTGGCAGATAACCAAGTAAGCCTGAAAACCCAAAATGTGAAGCTGACTTCAAATTCGAAAAGTACGCATTTCTTTATGTTCCGCAACGGTTTGGTACACCGAAAAATCATGTATTTTCCGGGGTCCGCATTTGTTGGCAGATAACCAAGTAAGCCTGAAAACCCAAAATGTGAAGCTGACTTCCGCAAAGGTTTGGTACTCCGAAAAAACATTTATTTTCCGGATCCGCATTTCTTGGCAGATAACCAAGTAAGCCTGAAAACCCAAAATGTCAAAATGACCTCAAATTCGAAAAGTACGCATATGTTTATGATCCGCAACGGTTTGGTACACCGAAAAAACATGTATTTTCCGGATCTGCATTTCGTGGCAGATAACCAAGTAAGCCTGAAAACCCAAAATGTGAAGCTGACCTGCAAAGCTTTGGTACTCCGAAAAAACATGTATTTTCCGGATCTGCATTTCTTGGCTCATAACCAAGTTAAGCCCGAAATGTCCAAATCCGGATCCGCATTTCTTGGCAGATAATCATGTAAGCCTGAAAACCCAAAATGTGAAGCTGACTTCAAATTCGAAAAGTACGCATTTCTTTATGTTCCGCAAAGGAACATAACGCGAAGAAACGTTTTTTCCGGATCCGCATTTCTTGGCAGAAAAGTCCAAATGTGAAACTGACTTCAAATTCGAAAAGTACGCATATGTTTATGATCCGCAACGGTTTGGTACTCCGAAAAAACATGTATTTTCCGGATCTGCATTTCTTGGCACATAACCAAGTTAAGCCCGAAATGTCCAAATCCGGATCCGCATTTCTTGGCAGATAACCAAGTAAGCCTGAAAACGCAAAATGTGAAGCTGACTTCCGCAAAGGTTTGGTACTCCGAAAAAACATGTATTTTCCGGATCCGCATTTCTTGGCAGATAACCAAGTAAGCCTGAAAACCCAAAATGTGAAGCTGACTTCAAATTCGAAATGTACGCATATATTTCTTTTGCGCAAAGGTTTGGAAACGCGAAGAAACGTGTTTTCCGGATCCGCATTTCTTGGCAGAAAAGTCCAAATGTGAAACTGACTTCAAATTCGAAAAGTACGCATATGTTTATGTTCCGCAAAGGTTTGGTACACCGAAAAAAAATGTGTTTTCCGGATCCGCATTTCTTGGCACAACCAAGCAAGCCTGAAAACCCAAAATTTGAAGTCAGTTTTACGTTTGGACGTTTCGGGTTTACTAGGTTATCTCCCAATCAATGCGGATCCGGGAAATACATGTTGTTTCGGTGTACCAAACCTTTGCGGAACATAAATATATGGGTACTTTTCGAATTTGAAGTCAGCACATTTTGGGTTTTCAGGCTTACTTGGTTATCTCCCAATAAATGCGGATCCGGGAAATACATGTTGTTTCGGTGTACCAAACCTTTGCGGAACATAAATATATGGGTACTTTTCGAATTTGAAGTCAGTTTCACATTTGGACTTTTCGGGCTTAGTTGGTTATCTGCCAAGAAATGCGGATCCGGAAAACACATGTTTTTTCAGGTTTCCAAACTTTTGCAGAACATAAATATATGCGTACTTTTCGAATTTGAAGTCAGCTTCACATTTTGTGTTTTCGGGTTTACTAGGTTATCTCCCAATAAAAGCGGATCCGGGAAATACATGTTGTTTCGGTGTACCAAACCTTTGCGGAACATAAATATATGGGTACTTTTCGAATTTGAAGTCAGCACATTTTGGGTTTTCAGGCTTACTTGGTTATCTGCCAAGGAATGGGGATACGGAAAATACATGTTTTTTCTGTGTACCAAACCTTTGCGGAACGTAAACATAAGCGTACTTTTCGAATTTGAAGTCAGTTTTCCATTTGGACTTTTCGGGCTTACTAGTTTATCTCCCAAGAAATGCGGATCCGGGAAATATATGTTTCGGTGTACCAAACCTTTGCGGAAAATAAACATATGTCCAAATGTGAAACTGACGTCATGTGTACTTTTCGAATTTGAAGTCAGTTTCACATTTGGACTTATGTTTATGTTCCGCAAAGGTTTGGTACACCGAAAAAACATGTATTTTCCGGAGCCGCATTTCTTGGCAGATAACCAAGTAAGCCTGAAAAACCAAAATGTGAAGCTGACCTGCAAAGCTTTGGTACTCCGAAAAAACATGTATTTTCCGTATCTGCATTTCTTGGCTCATAACCAAGTTAAGCCCGAAATGTCCAAATCCGGATCCGCATTTCTTGGAAGATAACCAAGTACGCCTGAAAACCCAAAATGTGAAGCTGACTTCAAATTCGAAAAGTACGCATATATTTATGTTCCGCAAAGTTTTGGTACACTGAAAAAACATGTATTTTCCGGATCCGCATTTCTTGGCAGATAACCAAGTACGCCTGAAAACCCAAAATTTGAAGGAGTTTTACGTTTGGACGTTCGGGTTACTAGGTTATCTCCAATAAATGCGGATCCGGAAAATACATGTTTTTTCTGTGTGCCAAACCTTTGCGGAACATAAACATATGCGTACTTTTCGAATTTGAGGTCATTTTGACATTTTGGGTTTTCAGGCTTACTTGGTTATTTGCCAAGAAATGCGGATCCGGAAAATACTTTTTTTTTCCGTGTACCAAACCTTTGCGGAACATAACTATATGCGTACTTTTCGAATTTGAAGTCAGCTTCACATTTTGGGTTTTCAGGCTTACTTGATTATCTGCCAAGAAATGCGCATCCGGAAAATACATGCGTTTCGGTGTACAAAACCTTTGCGGAAACATAACATGTCCAAATGTGAAACGACGTCATGCGTACTTTTTCGAATTGATAGTTCAGTTTCAATTTGGACATATGTTCTGTCGCCAAAGGTTTCGGTACACGAAAAAAACATGGTATTTTCAGTATCGCATTCTTGGCAAAGAACCAAGTAAGCTGAAAAACCAAAAATGTCAGAAGACATCAAAAAATTCGAAAATACGCATTATGTTTATGATCCGCAACGGTTTGGACTCCTTAAAAACATGTATTCCGGATAAAAATTGGATCTGCATTTCTGGCAGATAAACAAGTAAGCCTGAAAACCCAAAATGTCAAAATGGACCTCAAAATTCGAAAAGTACGCATAGTTTATGTTTCCGCAAAACGTTTGTACACAGAAAACACATGTATTTTCGGATGCATTTCTGGCAGATAAACCAGAAGCCTGAAAACCCAAAATGTGAAGCTGCTTCCGCAAAAAAACGTTGGTACACGGAAAAAACATGTAATTTTCCGGATCCGCATTTCTTGGCAGATAACCAAGTAAGCCTGAAAACCCAAAATGTGAAGCTGACTTCAAATTCGAAAAGTACGCATATATTTATGTTCCGCTAAGGTTTGGTACACGGAAAAAACAGGTATTTTCTGGATCCGCATCTCGGCAAAAAACCAAGTAAGCCTGAAAACCCAAAATGTCAAAATGACCTCAAATTCGAAAAGTACGCCTATGTTTATGTTCCGCAAAGGTTTGGTACACAGAAAAATATGTATTTTCCGTATCCGCAGTTCTTGGCACATAACCAAGCAAGCCTGAAAACCCAAATTTGAAAGTCCAGTTTTACGTTTGGCCGTTAGGGTTTACAGGTTATCTCACCAATAAATGCGGATCCGGGAAATACATGTTGTTTCGGTGTACCAAACCTTTGCGGAACATAAATATATGGGTACTTTTCGAATTTGAAGTCAGCACATTTTGGGTTTTCAGGCTTACTTGGTTATCTCCCAATAAATGCGGATCCGGGAAATACATGTTGTTTCGGTGTACCAAACCTTTGCGGAACATAAATATATGGGTACTTTTCGAATTTGAAGTCAGTTTCACATTTGGACTTTTCGGGCTTAGTTGGTTATCTGCCAAGAAATGCGGATCCGGAAAACACATGTTTTTTCAGGTTTCCAAACTTTTGCAGAACATAAATATATGCGTACTTTTCGAATTTGAAGTCAGCTTCACATTTTGTGTTTTCGGGTTTACTAGGTTATCTCCCAATAAAAGCGGATCCGGGAAATACATGTTGTTTCGGTGTACCAAACCTTTGCGGAACATAAATATATGGGTACTTTTCGAATTTGAAGTCAGCATATTTTGGGTTTTCAGGCTTACTTGGTTATCTGCCAAGGAATGGGGATACGGAAAATACATGTTTTTTCTGTGTACCAAACCTTTGCGGAACGTAAACATAAGCGTACTTTTCGAATTTGAAGTCAGTTTTCCATTTGGACTTTTCGGGCTTACTAGTTTATCTCCCAAGAAATGCGGATCTGGGAAATATATGTTTCGGTGTACCAAACCTTTGCGGAAAATAAACATATGTCCAAATGTGAAACTGACGTCATGTGTACTTTTCGAATTTGAAGTCAGTTTCACATTTGGACTTATGTTTATGTTCCGCAAAGGTTTGGTACACCGAAAAAACATGTATTTTCCGGATCCGCATTTCTTGGCAGATAACCAAGTAAGCCTGAAAACCCAAAATGTGAAGCTGACCTGCAAAGCTTTGGTACTCCGAAAAAACATGTATTTTCCGGATCTGCATTTCTTGGCTCATAACCAAGTTAAGCCCGAAATGTCCAAATCCGGATCCGCATTTCTTGGAAGATAATCATGTAAGCCTGAAAACCCAAAATGGGAAGCTGACTTCAAATTCGAAAAGTACGCATTTCTTTATGTTCCGCAAAGTTTGGAAACGGGAAAAAACATGTATTTCCCGGATCCGCATTTCTTGGCACAACCAAGCAAGCCTGAAAACCCAAAATTTGAAGTCAGTTTTACGTTTGGACGTTTCGGGTTTACTAGGTTATCTCCCAATAAATGCGGATCCGGGAAATACATGTTGTTTCGGTGTACCAAACCTTTGCGGAACATAAATATATGGGTACTTTTCGAATTTGAAGTCAGCACATTTTGGGTTTTCAGGCTTACTTTGTTATTTGCCAAGTAATGCGGATCCGGAAAACACATTTTTTTTCGGTGTACCAAACCTTTGCGGAACATAAATATATGCGTACTTTTAGAATTTGAAGTCAGCTTCACATTTTGTTTTTTCCGGCTTTCTTGGTTATCTGCCAAGAAATGCGGATCCGGAATATACATGTTTCGGTGTACCAAACCTTTGCGGAACATAAACATGTCCAACTGTGAAACTGACGTCATGCGTACTTTTCGAATTTGAAGTCAGTTTCACATTTGGACATATGTTTCTGTTCCGCAAAGGTTTGGTACACCGAAAAAACATGTATTTTCAGTATCTGCATTTCTTGGCAAATAACCAAGTAAGCCTGAAAAACCAAAATGTCAGAATGACCTCAAATTCGAAAAGTACGCATATGTTTATGATCCGCAACGGTTTGGTACTCCTTAAAAACATGTATTTTCCGGATCTGCATTTCTTGGCAGATAACCAAGTAAGCCTGGAAACCCAAAATGTCAAAATGACCTCAAATTCGAAAAGTACGCATATGTTTATGTTCCGCAAACGTTTGGTACACAGAAAAAACATGTATTTTCCGGATCTGCATTTCTTGGCAGATAACCAAGTAAGCCTGAAAACCCAAACTGTGAAGCTGACTTCCGCAAACGTTTGGTACTCCGAAAAAACATGTATTTTCCGGATCCGCATTTCTTGGCACATAACCAAGTAAGCCCGAAATGTCCAAATCCGGATCCGCATTTCTTGGCAGATAACCAAGTAAGCCTGAAAACCCAAAATGTGAAGCTGATTTCAAATTCGAAATGTACGCATATATTTCTGTTCCGCAAAGGTTTGGAAACGCGGAGAAACGTGTTTTCCGGATCCGCATTTCTTGGCAGAAAAGTCCAAATGTGAAACTGACTTCAAATTCGAAAAGTACGCATATGTTTATGTTCCGCAAAGGTTTGGTACACAGAAAAAACATGTATTTTCCGTATCCGCATTTCTTGGCAGATAACCAAGTAAGCCTGAAAACCCAAAATGTCAAAATGACCTCAAATTCGAAAAGTTCGCATATGTTTATGATCCGCAACGGTTTGGTACACCGGAAAAACATGTATTTTCCGGATCTGCATTTCTTGGCAGATAACCAAGTAAGCCTGAAAACCCAACATGTGAAGCTGACATCAAATTCGAAATGTACGCATATATTTCTGTTCCGCAAAGGTTTGGAAACGCGAAGAAACATGTGTTTTACGGATACGCATTTCTTGGCAGATAACCAAGTAAGCCTGAAAACCCAAATTGTCAAAATGACCTCAAATTCGAAAAGTACGCCTATGTTTATGTTCCGCAAAGGTTTGGTACACAGAAAAATATGTATTTTCCGTATCCGCATTTCTTGGTAGATAACCAAGTAAGCCTGAAAACCCAAAATGTCAAAATGACCTCAAATTCGAAAAGTACGCCTATGTTTATGTTCCGCAAAGGTTTGGTACACAGAAAAATATGTATTTTCCGTATCCGCATTTCTTGGCACATAACCAAGCAAGCCTGAAAACCCAAAATTTGAAGTCAGTGTTACGTTTGGACGTTTCGGGTTTACTAGGTTATCTCCCAATAAATGCGGATCCGGGAAATACATGTTGTTTCGGTGTACCAAACCTTTGCGGAACATAAATATATGGGTACTTTTCGAATTTGAAGTTAGCACATTTTGGGTTTTCAGGCTTACTTTGTTATTTGCCATGTAATGCGGATCCGGAAAACACATGTTTTTTCGGTGTACCAAACCGTTGCGGAACATAAACAGATACGTACTTTTCGAATTTGAGGTCATTTTGACATTTTAGGTTTTCAGACTTACTTGGTTATCTGCCAAGAAATGCGGATACTGAAAACACATGTTTTTTCGGGTTTCCAAACTTTTGCAGAACATAAATATATGCGTACTTTTCGAATTTGAAGTCAGTTTCACATTTGGACATATGTTTATGTTCCGCAAAGGTTTGGTACACCGAAAAAACATGTATTTTCAGTATCCGCATTTCTTGGCAAATAACCAACTAAGCCTGAAAACCCAAAATGTCAAAATGACCTCAACTTCGAAAAGTACGCATATGGTTATGTTCCACAAAGGTTTGGTACACAGAAAAATCATGTATTTTCCGTATCCGCATTTCTTGGCAAATAACCAAGTAAGCCTGAAAAACCAAAATGTCAAAATGACCTCAAATTCGAAAAGTACGCATATGTTTATGATCCACAACAGTTTGGTACTCGGAAAAAACATGTATTTTTCGGATCTGCATTTCTTGGCACATAACCAAGTTAAGCCCGAAATGTCCAAATCCGGATCCGCATTTCTTGGCAGATAACCAAGTAAGCCTGAAAACCCAAAATGTGAAGCTGACTTCAAATTCGAAAAGTACGCATTTCTTTATGTTCCGCAACGGTTTGGTACACCCAAAAAAACATGTATTTTCCGGATCCGCATTTCTTGGCAGATAACCAAGTAAGCCTGAAAACCCAAAATGTGAAGCTGACTTCAAATTCGAAATGTACGCATATATTTCTTTTGCGCAAAGGTTTGGAAACGCGAAGAAACGTGTTT
>NW_024098056.1:0-2791 GCF_016545835.1 Crotalus tigris | reverse complement strand
TTTGTCAATAAGGGCGGGTTTCCAAATGGCTGGTAGGAGGGAGGTATCATCTCGCTTGTTCATGCTGTGTGGGCGTTTTTCTATCTCGATGGCTTCTCTGATTATTCTGTTATTAAAGTGTTCGGTTTTGGCGATAGTTCTGGTATTTTTTAAAGTCAATTTCATGTCCTGTAGCTTTAAGATGTTGGACCAGGGAAGATGTTGGTTCCTCTTTTTTGACTGAGTTCTTATATTCTTCAATGCGTGCCCTTATTCTTCTGTTTGGTTCGTCCGATGTATGTGGCGGGACAGTGGTACATGGGATTCGTTTATACTATACTCTTGATTTCTAATCAATTTATCTTTGGCGGTTTTTCTAAGGATGGTGAATATTTTTCTGTTTGTGCAGAATGCTGTTTTGATGTTGTGTTTATGGAGGATCTTACTGATTCTGTCTGTGGTGCCTTTTATGTATGGGAGGAGGGCTTTGCCGTTTTCTTGTTCTTTGTCTTGGATTTAGTGGGGGTTTCTTTTTGGATTAGGTTTGTAATCTTATTTCTATGGAATCCATTGGATGTTAGTACATTGGTGAGAGTGTGTAGTTCGGGTTTTAGGTGTTGTTCGTCAGCTAAGCGTTTTGTTCTGGAGATGAGTGTCTTGGCTACAGATTTGATCTGTGCTGGGTGGTGGTGTGAGAGAGCGTGCAGATAGCGGTTTGTGTGTGTTTTCTTCTGGTAGATGGTGTGTCCTAGGGAGCCATTGGATTTCTTGTAGACTAAGACATCGAGGAAGGGAAGTTGGTTGTTGGCTTCTGTTTCCATGGTGAACTATATTTTTGGGTGTAGGCTGTTGAGGTGTGTGAGGAAGTTGTCCAGTTTTTCTTTCCCATGTGGCCAGATTATGAAGGTGTCGTCTACGTATCTGAGCCAGAGTTTGGGTTTGTGATCCGATTTTTCTAGAGCTTGGGTTTCAAAGTGTTCCATGTACAGGTTGGCAATGACAGGTGAGAGGGGTGATCCCATGGGTGCTCCTTCTGTTTGTTTGTATTTTTGTCCATTATAGATGAAGTATGTGTTGGATAGGCAGTGGTTGGTCAGATCTAAGATGTGTTTGGGGGGGTTA
Organism: Crotalus tigris; assembly: GCF_016545835.1. NCBI lineage: Eukaryota > Metazoa > Chordata > Lepidosauria > Squamata > Viperidae > Crotalus > Crotalus tigris. The sequence continues at coordinate 1,690 of NW_024098056.1, read as the reverse complement.
TATTTGTTTTGAACAGCTGTCAAGGCTTCTTTGATAGGCACTTGGGTGAAGAGGGAAGCTCACTAGTAGGTCGCTAGGCTGTAAGTTTTGTTTCTTTATGATCTCTATAAACTGGAATGAGTTTTTTACGTATGAGGTGATGGATTCTGCATAAGGCTGTAGTTGTTTGGCGAGAAATTTGGCTAGGTTTTGTAGAGGTGAGCCTATGGAGCTGACTATAGGTCTGAGTGGGTTTCCTTCTTTGTGTATCTTGGGGAGAACATAGAGTTTGGGGCATCTGGATGATTTCTCTCTGGGAATGATTCTTTGCTGGATCTCTTCGCTAATGGGGGAGGCTTTTATTTTGGATCTGGTGGTTTTTTCCGGGTAGGTGGTGGGATCTGTATTTAGGGTTTGTATGTGGAGTCTTGGAGTAGGTTGGTTAATTTGGTTTGGTAGTCAGATGTGTTCATAACCACCGTGGCGTTGCCCTTGTCTGCTGGTAGGATTATTATGCTGGTGTATTCTTTCAGGTTACGTAGTGCTGTCTGTTCCTCTTTGGGTAAGTTGCTTTTGGGTGGCTTGCTGGTGCAGAGGATGTTGGTGATTTTGAGTCTGATTTTGTTAGCGTCATCGGGGTTGATTTTGGTCAGGCTGGTTTCAACTCCACATATAATGGTTTCAGTGGGGATGTGTTTGGGATCGACTGCAAAGTTGAATCCTTTGGAAAGGACATTGGTTTCGGCTTTGGTGAGGATCCTATCTGAGATGTTATGCACTGTTTGCTTCATGTGTGGCTGTGAGGGAGGAGGGGTTTGTTTCTGCGTTCTTGTAGTCTCGAGTTTTGTTGGTGCATTGTTCTGTCTTGAGGGTGGTCTATTGTTTCGGCTTCTCCAGACGCGAGTTGTTTGGATTTGTCCCAAGTGTGGGGTGGGATCGTGTGCTGAGTTTGAGGTGGGAGTGTGAGGAGAATCTTTGTTATTCGGTCTAGGAGGAATCTTTTTCTGTGGAAGTTCATTTCTGATTAGGGGCCATTCTGTTCTTTTACGAGTCCGTTTGTGGCTGAGAGTTGGAGTGGAATTTCAGTTTGAAACATGTATGGATTAGATTTGATCTTGGCAGTTGCGTAGATGCGGAATCGCATAATGGAGGCTCTTTGACTTCAGGTGGTCATAGGTCCTGGTCGATGGTGGATTTTCTTCCCCGTAGAGGTTCGATATTTGTTTTCTGAGGTTTTCACGGTTATTTGTATGTAGGGGGGGGGTAGGTCTTTTGGTTGTTTCGGGTTTTTCTCCCGTGAAACATTGGAAGTGTCTTGGCGAAGTTTCGACGAAGTCCCATTCGTCATCTTCAGGCTGGTGCTTTCAGCTTCGTGCTTCGAGGAGCAATGTGTGGTCTTAGCTGTTTCTTCTTTTTAACTGCCAGTGGGGGTATGAACTGATTGGGTGGGAGCTTGGCTGTGTTCTGATTGGGTGGAGGTGTGTTCTGAATGGTTAGGGGCTTGGCTGTGCTCTGCTTGGCTGGGGGAGTGTTCTGTTTGGTTGTGCTCAGGTTAGTCTGAGTTGCAGAGGGGTTTAAGATTTTGGGCTGCCTTGCTATTTTTTGGCTTCTCGTTCGTGGTCGTGCCTCCTCTTCATGGAGGGTGTCAGTTTGCTTCATGTATGGATTGGAGGGGTTTAAAGTGGCTAATGATGCAGCTGTGGTCTGGCTT
>NW_024098055.1:0-7914 GCF_016545835.1 Crotalus tigris | reverse complement strand
CACCAAAAAATGATGTCCTTATCATCATGGGGGATTGGAATGCTAAGGTAGGAAGCCAAAAGATAACGGGAATAACAGGCAAGTTTGGCCTTGGAGAACAAAATGAAGCAGGGCACAGGCTAATAGAATTTTGTCAAGAGAATACGATGGTCATAACAAACACTCTTTTCCAAAACCCAAGAGACGGCTCTACACATGGACATCACCAGACGGTCAACATAGAAATCAGATTGACTATGTGCTCTGCAGCCAAAGATGGAGAAGCTCTATACAGTCAGTAAAAACAAGACCAGGAGCTGACTGTGGCTCAGATCATGAGCTTCTCGTTGCAAAATTTAGGCTTAAATTGAAGAAAGTAGGGAAAAGCACTAGGCCACTCAGGTATGAACTAAATCATATTCCTGATGAATATACAGTAGAGGTGACAAATAGATTTAAGGAACTGGATCTGATAGACAAGAGTGCCTGAAAAACTATGGATGGAAGTTCGCAACATTGTACAAGAGATAGCAACTAAAACCATCCCAAAGAAAAAGAAATGCAAGAAAGCAAAATGGCTGTCTGAGGAAGCTTTGCAAATAGCTGAGGAAAGAAGGAAGCGAAAGGCAAAGGAGAAAGAGAAAGATACACCCATTGAATGCAGAATTCAGAGAGTAGCTAGAAGAGATAAGAATGCCTTCTCTAAATGAACAGTTGCAAAGAATAGAAGAAAACACAGAATAGGGAGGACCAGAGATCTCTTCAGAAAACATGGAGATATGAAGGGAACGTTTCATTGCAAAGATTGGCATGCATAAAGGACCAAAATGGCCAGAGACCTAACAGAGGCAGAAGAGATTAAGAAGACATGCCAAAACTACACAGAAGAAACTATTACAAGAATGAGTTAACATCCCAGATAACCACAATGATGATGGGTCATTGACCTCGAACCAGACATCTTAGAATGTGAAGTGAAATGGGCCTTAGAAAATCTGAGCAACAACAAAGCTAGTGGAGGTGACAGTATTCCAGCTGAGCTATTCAAAATCTTAAAAGACGATGCAGTAAAAGTACTACACTCAATTTGCCAGCAAATTTGGAAAACTCAACAGTTGCCACAGGATTGGAAAAGGTCAGTTTACATTCCAATTCCAAAGAAAGGCAATGCCAAAGAATGTTCAAACTATCGCATCATTGCACTCATTTCACATGCTAGTAAAGTTATGCTTAAAATCCTACAAGCTAGACTCCAGCAGTATGTGGATCGAGAACTACCAGAAGTACAGGCAGGATTTCGAAGAGGCAGAGTAACTAGAGATCAAATTGCCAACATACGCTGGATCATGGAGAAAGCTAGGGAGTTCCAGAAAAACATCTACTTCTGCTTCATTGACTATGCAAAAGCCTTTGATTGTGTGGATCACAACAAATTGTGGCAAGTTCTTAAAGAGATGGGAGTACCAGACCATCTCATTTTTCTCCTGAGAAACCTATATGCGGGTCAAGAAGCAACAGTGAGAACCGAACACGGAACCACTGATTGGTTCAAAATTGGAAAAGGAGTCCGGCAAGGCTGTATACTGTCACCCTGCCTATTTAACTTATATGCAGAGCACATCATGAGAAAGGCAGGGCTAGATGAATCAAAAGTTGGAATTAAGATTGCCGGGAGAAATATCAACAACCTAAGATATGCAGATGATACCACTCTAATGGCAGAAAGTGAAGAGGAACTAAAGAGCCTCTTGATGCGGGTGACGAAAGAGAGTGCAAAAGTTGGCTTGAAACTCAACATTAAGAAAACCAAAATCATGGCATCCGGCCTCTCAATTCCTGGCAAATAGATGGGGAAGAAATGGAGGTAGTGACAGATTTTATTTTTCTGGGCTCCAAGATCACCTCAGATGGGGACTGCAGCCAAGAAATTAAAAGACGCTTGCTCCTGGGTAGGAAAGCTATGGCAAATCTAAACAGCATTCTAAAAAGCAGAGACATCACCCTGCCAACAAAAGTGCGTATAGTCCAGGCCATGGTTTTCCCAGTTGCAATGTATGGCTGTGAAAGCTGGACCATAAGAAAGGCTGAGCGCAAGAGAATTGAGGCCTTTGAACTATGGTGCTGGAGAAGAGTCCTGCGAGTCCCTTGGACTGCAAGGCGTTCAAACCGGTCAGTCCTAGAAGAGATCAATCCTGACTGCTCTTTAGAAGGCCAGATCCTGAAGTTGAAACTCAAATACTTTGGCCACCTAATGAGAATGAAGGACTCACTGGAGAAGGGCCTAATGCTGGGAAAGATTGAGGGCAATAGAAGAAGGGGACGACAGAGAATGAGATGGCTGGATGGAGTCACTGAAGCAGTAGGTGTGAATTTGAATGGACTCCAGAAGATGGTAGAGGACAGGAAGACCTGGAGGAACGTTGTCCATGGGGTCGCGATGGGTCGGACACGACTTCGCAATTAACAACAACACAATTTTAGGATTTTAATATCCACAAAGTGATTCCTCCCTTATATACCAGACTAATTCTTACCAGCTAAGATTTCATGGATGCTGCATCTGTCAGGGATATGCTATGTGGGAATTCAAAAAGAGGCATGCCAGTCCATCCATGCTCAGTTATACTCTTCTAAGTTAGTCAATGACTCTTCTAAGCTTTCATGACTCCTTAGTTTTTCCCTGTTCATCCAAGATTTGGGCTAAATTGGTGCTTCCACACCTTTCTAGTACAATTTGATACAGTTGCTGTACTGGTTTTAGCTAGATTTGCCAGTTGGCTTGGGGGGGGCAGTGGGGGAACAGCACAATGGAGGTGGCTGATTGAGTAATAACAGATTCCACATCCCCACCAATCTGCCCTTCCCCTCCCCATGTGTCCTTGGTTTTAGTGTCTGATTTTAATGTTTTATATTTTAACTATATATGTAACTGGAAGCTGCCCAGTAAGATGGACAGCAAATAAATAAATGAATGTTTTAATCTTAAATAATAATAATAATAATAATAATAATAATAAGGCAGAACCTCCAATTTCAATCCAATCAGAAACATTTCTACCAATCCATCAATGGAGAAACTGCAAGGAATCAGTCAGTACCTGACAAGGAAGAAACAGTGCAGTTCTGGAAGCAGGTATGGGATAACCCAAAGAAATACAACAAGGATGCGGCTGGTTAAAAGAGGTGGATGCAATAAACAGAAGTTGAAATGCAATAACTAGTAATAACAACAAAAATGGTAGAAAAAAGAGCAAGAAATCAAAAATTGGTCACACCCAGGTGAAGATGACGCATGGGTTTGGTTGAAACATCTAACTGTTCTACACCCACTCATTGCCAACCGTTCAACAATATACTACAGGAGGAAATTGAAAAGTGGCTAACAACTGGAAAACCTAACCTAAGATGAAAAATCCAGCAAAGGGGCAACACCAGGTAACTACAGCATACCTGCTTACCAACAAACTTTCAAATTACTAACTGGTGTAGTAGCTGATGCAGTGCAACAACAGCATCTATTTGAAAACAATCTCTTTCACCTGAGCAGAAAGGAACGCCCCAATAGCAGAGGAACAAAAGATCACTCCTACTAACCAAAATGATTGTTGGAAAAACTGCAAGAGAAGGAAAACCAACCTGAATGTAGCATGGATTGACTACAAAAAGGCATTTGACTCTCTGCCACATGATTGGATAATCAAGTGCCTAGAAATAACAGGAGTAAGTAGAAACAGCAGAAAATTTGTGCAAAAATCGATGGCACAATGGAAGACACAGTTGCAGATCAATGGTGAAAAGCTGGGAGAGGTTAATATCAAGAGAGGAATATTTCAAGGAGATTCATTATCACCATTACTATTTGTTATTTCACTGTTTCCTCTGTCAACAATACTGAATAACTCAGGACATGGCTATCAAACATCAAAAACATCTGCCAGACTATCCCACCTCCTTTACATGGATGATCTGAAGCTGTATGGAAAAACATCATCTAAAATAGAATCGCTGCTCAACACTGTCCGTATATATAGCCAAGATATTGTAATGGAGTTTGGCTTGGACAAATGTGCCACACTTACTATCAAACAAGGAAAAATAATGAAAACTGAAGGAATCAAGATGCCCCACGAAAATAACATTAAGAGTCTGGATGAGGAAGAGTACTACACATACTTGGGTATCCTTCAAGCTGACATCAAGCACACTGAAGTCAAGAAAAAGATTAGAGGTGAATACATCAAGAGAGTGAAGAAGATCTTAAAATCCAAACTCAATGGAGGAAATACCATAAAGGCAATCAACACCTGGGCAATCCCAGTCATTAGGTACACAGCTGGAATAGTGGACTGGACTCAAGCAGAACTAAAAGCAATGGATAGACAGACCAGAAAAATAATGACAATGAATCATGCCCTTCATCCATGCAGTGACATTGATAGACTTTATCTACCAAGGCAAATAGGTGGGTGTGGAATGCTACAAGTACATCAGATGGTTGAAGAAGAAAAAATGGCTTTGGAAGAATATCTGAAGAACAACAATGAAGATGCACTGAAATTAGTATATCAGGAAGGCTTACTGATTACTGGAGAGACCAAACTGGCCTACAAGAAAGACCAAATGAAGAACAGAATAGATGCATGGGAAGACAAAGCACTACATGGCCAATACATGAAAAAAATAGCTGGGAAAGCAGATAATAATAAAACCTGGCAATGGCTAAGAGCAGGAAAATTGAAGAAAGAGACCGAGGGACTAATTCTGGCTGCACAAGACCAAGCCTTAAGGACAATGCATACAAAGTCAAAATTGAGAAGACAGCAACAGACAGTAAGTGCCGCCTATGCAAAGAAGCTGAAGAAACAGTGGACCACTTGGTAATCTGTTGCAAGAAGATTGCACAGACTGATTACAAGCAGCGGCATGACAAAGTAGCAACAATGGTGCATTGGAAGATCTGCAAAAAATATCATTTGCCTGTAAGCAAAAACTGGTGGGATCATAAAATAGAGAAAGTCATAGAAATGATAAAATTAAACTGCTCTGGGACTTCAGAATTCAAACAGACAAGCACCTGCAACATAACACCCCCGGACTTAACAATTGTCGATAGAAATAGACAAAATAAGTCTGGATAGTGGGACGTGCAGTTGCCTGAGATAGCATACTATAGAGAGAAAGAACTGGAGAAGATAACAAAATACAAATACTAGATAAGATGGCCGATCCCAGCTCAGCCCTACAAATAGAAATAGAAAAGACTTGGTGGCAAAAGCAAGCAAGGGTAGTACCATAGTCATAGCTCCTTGGGTTCATCCAAACAACTGAGCACCACTTGAACACAATTGGCATTGACAATTCGCTATTAGTCAATTGCAAAGGCGGCTACTTTATTCAGGAACTGCTTCCATCCTGCGACGATATCTGTAATAACCATCAAACTCCACATCTGCTTCCAGGTTCCTGGTAAGGACTCGATAGGTAGACAAAATGCCAAATCCAGTCTGAACATCTGGCTGACTGTGCGATGATCGATAATAATAATAATAATAATAATAATAATAATAATAATAATAATAATAATAATAATAAACATTGATAGACTTTATCTACCAAGGCAAATAGGTCGGCGTGGAATGCTACAAGTACATCAGATGGTTGAAGAAGAAAAAATGGCTTTGGAAGAATATCTGAAGAACAATGATGAAGATGCACTGAAATTAGTATATCAGGAAGGCTTACTAACTACTGGAGAGAACAAACTGGCCTACAAGAAAGACCAAATGAAGAACAGAATAGAGGCATGGGAAGACAAAGCACTACATGGCCAATACATGAAAAAAATAGCTCGGAAAGCAGATAATAATAAAACCTGGCAATGGCTAAGAAGCAGGAAAATTCAAGGAAAGATACAGAGGGACTAATTCGGCTGCACAAGACCAAGCCTTAAGGACAATGGCTACAAATTCAAAATTGAGAAGACAGCAACAGACAGTAAGTGCCCGCCTATTGCAAAGAAGCGAAGAACAGTGACGAACTTGGTAACTTTTGCAAGAAGATTGCACAAACTGATTACAGCAGCGGCATGACAAAGTAGCAACAATGGTGCATTGGAAGATCTGCAAAAAATATCATTTGCCTGTAAGCAAAACTGTGAGAGTCATAAATAGCTGAAAGTCATAGAAAATGATAAAATTAACTGCTCTGTGACTTCAGAATTCAAACACAAGCACAGCAATATAACACCCAGACTTAACAATTGTCTATAAGAAAGACAAAAAAGTCTGGATAGTGGACGTGGCAGTGCCTGGAGATAGCAGAATAGAAGAGAAAGAACTGGAGAAGATAACAAAATACAAAGACCTACAAATAGACATAGAAAGACTGTGGCAAAAGCAAGCAAGGGTAGTACCAATAGTCAGAGGCTCCTTGGGTGCAATCCCAAAACAACTGGAGCACCACTTGAACACCATTGGCATTGACAAATTCGCTATTAGTCCATTGCAAAAGGCGGCCTTATTAGGAACTGCTTCCATCCTGCGACGATATCTGTAATACCATCAAACATCCACATCTGCCTATCCCAGGTCCTGGGTAAGGACTCGATAGGTAGACAAAATTCCAAATCTAGTCTGAACATCTGGCTGACTGTGCGATGATCCATAATAATAATAATAATAATAATAATAATAATAATAATAATATTATTATTATTATTTTATTATTAGCCCCCATGAGGCACTACCTTGACGTGTTGTGGGCTTGTGTACTCTGAGGAAAGATGAGAGCTATGGCCAGAGGTTGCAACCATACTGGACGGTCTCATCAAGATGAGTCAGACAAGAGTGTCTCTCCCATAAAAAATATGGTGAACTTAATTTCAGAATGCCCATACCGGCTCGGAACGTCGCCCAGGGTTAACAAGGTCCGCGCTAGATATTGGAGTTCCTGATATCTGGTGAAAAATGGGTTACAGGACTCAGGACTGTTGGCTGAGCAACCAGGGCCAGCAGCTGCAGAACTACTGGAAGAAAAGGTGTTTACCCGTCGCAGATACACAGTGATTGAAAACAAAGAAATAATGATCTGTTACTACAGATCAAGTCCAACAAGAAGATGATATCTAAAACGAATGCACCAGTTCTGGAAAGAACAACATCCAGAATCAGAAATAACAGAACAGAGACTAGCAGATCAACGCCGATTTATAACACGAAATAAAATATTCACAGAAACAGAATTGGACGAACTGCAAGGTTTTAACCCAGGGCAAAGCAATCAAAGCCTTACAGAAGTAATTCAGAATGTAGAGGCAACCAGGGGAGTTGGCAGTGAAAGAATCCAGTAGAGATATACAACGTTTCTCATTGGAACCCAGGCACCTCTACCTCAGGAAGAACAAAACCCTCTAACTAAAGAAATAAAAGAATTGAAACAAAGAATAACTGAGCATCTAGAACAGCAAAAAAACAACAGAATAAGGCTACCTGCATTGAAGCTTGTTCCAAAGAAACAGCTAGCACAAGCATTAAAAGATGCAAATACGGCAATATCAAGTATAAGCACCAATTCACTGCAAGAAACAAACCAACTAATGTACAGCACAGCTGCAGTTATAACAGAATACCTGGGATGCAAAATCAACAAAAAAGAAAAACAAACAGTGCACCAGAAAAATGGAAGGTTAGACTAGAAAATAAGATCAGCAAGTTAAGATCACATGCAAGCAAGCTAGAAAAGATGAAAGAAAAGAAGATGAAGAACAAGAAGACCAAAGAATACCTAATCAAGAAATACCACTTAGAAACAAGGAAGATCAAGGAAGCACTGGAAATAATAAAGCAACAAATAACAGCTATAGCCAGAAAAATCAGTAGATATGAAGCTCGAATTGCAAACTATAGTCAGAACCTCCAATTTCAATCCAATCAGAAA
>NW_024098054.1:0-2500 GCF_016545835.1 Crotalus tigris | reverse complement strand
TTGTGACTCCAGGAACGTATCAGCAGGGCTGGCTGGGTCTAGGAGCTGCTTCCTGTGTGGGCGGGTGGGGGAGTGGCAGAACCGATAGCTGAGAGGCAAGGATGCTGCCCGAGAACACTTGTGACGGGAAGGATCAGAAGGATCAGGCAGGACGGACCCTCTGCAGGACGGAGGAGGAGGAGGAGGGGGCAACCAGGCTGCCCATGGATATCCGGGGCTCCAGAGGCTGCCTCACAGATGCCAATGCCATGGAGACAGACAGGTTTCCTTTTGTTCTTCTCCTATCTGTTGCCAAATTGCCTTTGTGTTGACCAGCGATAGCCAGTGCCTTGAGGTGACGTGAAACAGAGGGGACAGCAAGCAAGAGAGAAGAGTGTGAAAGGGCATGAAGGAAGATAGCAGGAGGTGGACAATTCTATTATCTGCCTTAAAATGGGTAGAAATTGCAGAGTGTCGTCCTCTTCACCCTGTGCCATAATACACAGATTCCTATTCTCTCAGGCACGTAGTGGCATTGACTCTCAAGCATGCCTCTAAGAGTGGAACCTATCCTTTGAGGCATGTGGTTTCATCTGTGGCATTTATCCATCTTTCCCGATGTGACAGAGCTTTGATTGTTCCCAAAATATGTGCAGAGAGGAAGTTCAGGCCTGGCTGTTCTTTCACCCTAATCAGAGGCTGAGGCTTATCTACACTTTGGACCTTGTTTATTTGTTTCTTGCATCCTGCTTGCCTCTGCCCTTCATTTTTAACATGCCTTCATTTTTAACAGCCCCCCTCCTTTTCCCTTTCCACCTTAAACACTTTCATCCATCCTTCGTGCCCCAGACTCCATGCCACTCCTGCCTTGTTTGTGACTGATAGGAGGGTTTTTCTTTCTTGCCCTCCTTATCTAGGTCCTGTGTCACTCTCAGCAAGATGGCCTCATCTGGTGCCCCAGGAACTCGCATGACCTCTACTGTCAACATCAACATCTCCACTCCAAGTTTCTACAGCCCTCAGAAGAAATTTGCACCCGTTGTTGCTCCCAAGCCCAAAGTGAATCCTTTCAAGGCTGCTGGATCGATCCCTGAAAATGCTTCAGAGCAGAGGCTGCCCCCAGCTGCAGGAGCATGTGCCCAGATAGGAAAAGTGGGGGAGATTCCCATAGCTGTGACTCTTCCCCCAGCGGAAGGTAAGTCGTCTTTGTTGTCTTTTATTGGGAAAAGTGAAGGATGCTCAGTCAAAGGACAAGATGGAAAAGTAACAGTGGTTGGAGGGGTTGTGGCAGTGGCGAGGAGGAAATGTCTCACAATCACATCAAAGTTGTAGCTGCCAGGTTAGGAGGTGTGGCTCTCTCTCTTAAAAAAAAAGTGGAATAATCTCTGTGAGGGTGTGGCTGCAGAACTTTGCTGAGTGAAGAATGAGAAAGCAGTCTCAAACTGAGGGCTGACTCTCCATGATTTACCTCTGAATCATCTGGAATATTATATCCCTCAACGGAACAATGCTAGACTTGCGGGAGGAGCATCAGATAACTATCCTGCTGGGGATGAAGGCAACTGTCTTCATTAGAAACTTAATAAGTGGCCTTGGGCTAGCAGTGGATTCTTAATTTGACTGTCTCTCCTCCTTGCTCGCAGTGGTAATAAATGAATATAATCAGGGGTGATGTAATGATGAGGCATCTATTAGTAGGAAGAGTTCTACCACAGGTTTCAAAAATTAGTTTAAGATTCTGGTTCTGGAGTGCTGCCAAGAGATGCTTGAGTTATAGAAGCCTTTCTATTTCTAGATTGCAACTATTTGGTACAAACTGTTTGTACATGTAGACCAGGGGTTCTCAACCTTGGCAACTTTAAGACTTGTGGACTTCAATTCCCAGAATTCCTCAGCTGAGGAATTCTGGGAGTTGAAGTCCACAAGTCTTAAAGTTGTCAAGGTTGAGAACCCCTGATGTAGACAGAGATTAATTACTGCGTAGGTCAGCAGTCTGCCCCATTCCCCAAATCATCAGGACCAAATTACTAAAATGTGGTTGCAGAACTCCTGTGAGCTCTCCCTGTTTAGGGAAAAAGTTAAGCCTTACAACAGATGTATTAAGGGAGGTTAAATACATCTGTATTTTGGATTTACTTTCCCGAGCCTCAAAAGCCTTTGGGTATACTTTCTGCAGCTTTCAGATGCGGATACAGTAGTGGTGGTCGTGGGAATCTCACCTGAATTTTTAAATTTATACTTGAAACCAAGTTCATATTTGGAGAGCAAAAGTCCAGAGCCAGTTTTACTTCAATAAGACATTTTAATTTATCCATCTTATAATAATAATAGTAGTAAAGTTGGAAGGGACCTTGGAGGTCATCTAGTCCAACCCCCTGCTCGGGCAGGAAACCCTACACCATTTCAGACAAGTGGCTGTCCAGTCTCTTCTTAAAAACTTCCAGTGTTGGAGCATTTACTGCTTCTGGAGGCAAGCTGTTCCACTGATTAATTGTTCTCACTGTCAGGAAGTTTCTCCTTA